>NW_013952407.1:2613555-2622551 GCF_001266775.1 Austrofundulus limnaeus | reverse complement strand
AGGAAATACACTGACGGCGACAAATCACATTTGGGAATTCATCTGTGTATTATTTAAAATGAGGTTCAGAGGGAAATACTGTATATGCATTACAAGTCATTTCTCAGACAAAAACACACTTTATAATCAGTTCCGTTAACTTGATCAAGGAMTGGTGTAAGTAGTCTGACATGGCTACCATGTGAACAGCTTTCTAACATATTTCAGTGAGACACTAACTCGCTATTCCTAAGCCTACAGCTAACAAAGAGGGAGCTCAGGGGAAGAAGAGTGAACATTGATATACTCTGATCTGATTTAAGTCTTTGAACACACCATCAGATTAATTAGGCAAGATATTTCCTACCGGCAAAGTTTGTAGACGCCAGAATGGATACTTCTATGCTAATTGGGCTGGAACGTGAAGTCCAACCAAGTCTGTGACTTAGCTGTGCAGAAGCTCCCTGGTCATCTGGATTGTCAGTTTGCATTCACTGCAGAATGTTGTCCAGCACATCGCAGCGGCTGCCTTCCTTGCGGGCACATTGGTGGTCATCCGACTTGAATTAAATCAGCCTCATCGTTTCAATCGATGTAAATGTCCTTCCTGAAAAGCACCTTCAGAACAAAACTACAAAAAGGAAATAAAGTTGGAAAAACGAATGGCCTCGCCCCGGGATGGGGGAAGCTGGAGCTGAAAGTTATGAGAGGCCATGTAAGACATACATGGCCTCTCATAGAAAGTACTCTCTCCTCAAATACTTCTTAGAATTCCACACATGGCAGAACAATTAAAAACTTCCTGTTCACAACGGAACTTCTCATTGGTTAAGACTTTCTGCGGTGGCCACATGACCTATCAGGACATGACATAACAGAAGAACAGAGTAATAATTAATCAAAACAGATCAAGTTACTAAACAATGTCATGATTATTACAGTAATTAAATTAGAGTACCAAGGTATTGTTTTGACACTTCGCAGATGCTTTTTTTAGTTATACATGGAAAACATGGGTGAAAAATAAAATGTTTTCAGGGTTAATAGATAAGTTCAACATYGTGCAAAATTAAATGTCCACAGGGTGGCATTGCTGGCCCACAGATAAATCTGATGGGAGTCTCTTGATGTTTTCTGTCTCTTCTTGTTTAACATCAGGCGCCCTTTGATGTCAAACAATGTTTATTCCGGTCTTATTCTGAAAGAGGTGATAAACAAATTAACTGGCAACAGGAAGTCTAGTCTTTGTTCTAAGGCCTAAAGGAGAAGTATCAGATGAGATAACAGGAGAAGTCATTATTCAAACTTTGAGATGGTGCAGGCAGGATGAAAAAGGTGGAGTTAACAGGAACAATAGTTTGACTGTCTCTTGTTGAGAAGATATTCACGTTTCCGCTACACTTTTCTAACATTTCCTGCGTGCAGATGTCGTGGTTTTGGGTTGAAAATGATGATTTCCTTTAGCTTTTCCTGAAGCCAGTCCTGTCTGTCTCCCACTTCCTTGTGTTCCTGAACATTGTGCATAAGCTGAACCTCACTGATGGATCTCTTTCTGCAGAAACAGAAAAACACATAAGTTAAACACAGGCTTCATGAAATAAACACCCAGAATAAGCTGAATTTGTACCTCAGTGGGCTTGCCTCTATGAGGATGGTGATAAAGATGATGATCAGAACCAGCATTTCCAAATGTTTCAGTGAAAGCATACTGAGAACTGAAATAAACAAATAAAGTTAAACTATAATGCTTACACTCTCTCTGAATGAAGCAAATCTAATTGTACAGCGATACATATTCACCATCATGTTAAGTCTTACCAGAAGTTTTTGTCCTCAAGTTGAAGAAAAAGTTTGTCTGGTTTATTTGCAACAGCTCTGTAATAATGTGAGTGAAGAAGACAAACTTGTTGACAAGTCTTTCATGGGAGGAAGGCACTCTCCCTTATATACAGGMTCGCCCTCCCCGGGTCATCAATGAGTAAATTTTGCTGTTGATGTTGATGTCACATTTCCAATGAATCAATGGGAGAAGGCATCTGCAATGACACCGCCTCCACCACAATTCACTAAATCGTCTTTCAACACCTTTGCAAGGGGCCTCGTTTGTCACACTGTTTCGAAGCTTCCACTTCATTTCATCCCTCACTCATAGCAATAAAAACTTTTAATCTGACCCTCGKAGGATCGTAGAATTTATGAGAAAATTGTTGTTGTTTTTGGCTGGATCTTTGACTGGGTTTGCCTCATGCAGTGGGACTGCAGTGAAAACATATACTCACCGAAATGGCAATGACTGTCAAGCAGAATTTATTAGCAACTCAATTTTTTATGGTTCATCTCATGCAAGCATGGAAGGGTCACTGAGAAGAGCACTGCACCATSCCACAGAGCATGAAGTAAGCTGTTCATCCAGGTAAGAGTTGGGGCTAGTGATGTTTTGTGTTTCATTGTGGCAGGTAGCTGCTTTGTGTCCATAAATTCAACTTGAAATACTTTATTTCTGTCACCACAAGACATTTCAGTTTGAAGTTTCAGATTCAGCTTTTATGTTAGCTGTTATAGGTAATAAAATCATTCACACCTTATTTTAATATCTATATAATGCGCATGATGCACATGGCTGCAGAAAATGATGCCCAAATTTTACAGCTTTCCTCTTCWAGAAGGAGTCGGCAGCACGGAGCTGGACTGGGGAGGCCCCATCTGCAGATTCACTCATGCCATCAATCATACAAACATGACTGGGCATTTGAAAAACATACAGCTAATCTCCTTTGAAATGCTTAGCATCACATTTGTGTGATGCATGATCTGTGGATAAGCTTTGTCACAAGGTGCATTAGGTAAGCGAGGGAGACACTTTCTAAAAGCGGCCAAGGAATGGCTGTGAAAGAATAAGGGCCACAGAAGGACCTATATTTTTCGGTCATTTAACGCTCCAGCATGATGCCATGTTGCTGCAATCTTGTGCACTTCTGTGGTACTTGATATACTGTTTTTGCAACATTAGGTGAAATGTTATACCGTGTTTGATGATATAACTCCTAATTCATTAATCATTTTTAGTGTCTGTCAGTTTATGTGTAAGTTTGCTTCTATGACACCATCTAATAAGCTTCCACATTACACCATCATTAAAATAAGTATCACAAAATGTTAAGGAGTTTAATTTTACATCAAGAATATTTGTCTTGTTGTCACATTAATGTACAGAAATTCGTAAATATGTGTCATTTTTAAGGTCAGTATGATCTCAGTATGAGAGAACAGATGACGGCTGTGTCTTTATCAGCAATCTGCKCCATGCACATAAACAGCACTTAGCACCACCTGTGCTTTCAAATAGGCTAGATCTTTTTTGTACACGTGTAGTATACTTAACCAAGTATCTCATTACCTCATGCGCTCACAATGTGAGCCATCTGAGGGACGGCATGCAGTTGGTGTGCAAGAGGACTTTTTCAGGGACTGATGGGAAGAATCACTTGTAAATCAATAATGGTAGTCACCTCCATGTCACAAAGAAAGTAACACACATAACGGGATTCATCTCTTTGAACTATATTTAAGTGCTTTGGCTTTAAATAGGTTGCCAGTACATATTAGGGTCTGTATAGATTTTTTTCTACTGATTTTGTTGTTTTATTTCAAAATTTAGATTAGCTTATTTTCTGTCATTGATTTATTTATTATTTTATTTTGTAATTTATTTCAAAAAAGTTGCTTCAGTTGCAATCCACTGCAAAGATACGGGTTCCTGCGTGATGCAATAAGACAGCTGCYTTTCTCTGGCCTCTGCATTGTGTTTGGAGGTATGGAAGGACATCAAGGCCATATAACACCTTCCCTGAAACCTATAAACAGAGTTACTTTTTTCATTAAATGAGGTCACCTCACATGAAGATATTGCACAACAAAATTAGATTTTTTTTTAGATGGCTGACATCATCCTATCTTTGCTCATGAAGCCAAATAAACACATGTAAGACACATCTTAGCAGCTGGTTTATGAGTGGGGTAGAGCCCCAGAATGAATCTTAAGTTTCTATCAGAGTCATCTTGGAGGTACTTGACAGTCTATTTGCCAAACTAAATATTTTTCTTTATTAAATTTATTTTATAACATTGCAGCTGATATCACTCTCATTTTCACTCCCTAAAAATCTGTATTTAGATTAAAATGAGAATAAATAAAACAGTATCAAATGGGTCAAAGTAAAAAAAAAGGTGTGTGAAAGAAACAGTTTTATCGTAGACATCCAAATTAATGCAGTTTTGGCTGCAAAACAAATATAAGTATGTACAGATAAAAGCAGCAAACAGAATAACACTTTCCACTGTGCTCACTWAGGACAGATGTACATTTCTTAATTCCCTCACACCTGCAGCTCTCCAGATCTGCAGCTGTAGCTTCAGAGAAAAACACATTGGAAATAGCAGGCTGGCCGGGCGTCCTGGTGCGGCCCGGGCCGGGCCTTGGCTATCTGCTCCTCTCCACCTCAGAATGATTGGGTCTACCTCCTGGGTTCGGGTGTGTGCGGCCTCCATTAGGGGGTGGGTACATGTCCTTGACCTGGGGGGTATAGAGTGTGTATCGGGGGTATGAGTGGAACGTGGCGTCCTTGTATGTATTTGACTGAGTGGGGGTGAGGATGAGGGTGGGATGGTGCGATTGTYTATGTTTGGGTATTTGTCAGGCTGCGGTCTGGGCTGCCCCTACTGCTGGTTTATCTGGGGGCCCGCTGCTACTTGGCCCCCCGGTGGGGTGTGCGGCTGGCCGCCGGCGTGCTGGGGGTTCCCGGGGTCTGGGGCTGGGCGCTYGGGTGTGTGCCGGCCTGGCCTGGTGACTGCCTGTTGGGGCTCGGGGCCTCTGGGCCTGTCGGGCTTTGGCCTGGGGGGGGTGCGCCCTGGGGGCCCGGACCTCTGTGCCCTTTCCTGGATCTGCTTMGGTATGGCGGGTGCTGGTGGGGCCCATGAGTTTGTCGCTGCTGGCCCCAGGGGCTGTGCGTGTGGTCGCTGTGGGGACTCTCCCAGTTCTCCCCTATGGTCTGATCTGGGGGGTGGGTGGGCAGATCTTCCCGTGCGGGTGCCCCTTGGGGCTCTGCGCTCSGGATTCCTCTCGGGCCCTTGGGCTCTGGTCTTCCCTCTGTCTGCCTCGTGTCTTGGGGYTTGGGTCTCGGTCCTCTAGCAGGGATATAGCAGCAGTGATGGCCACTGGAGTTTAACATGTTTAACCACCATCAAATGCCGTCTGAAATAGCCTTAAAAACAGATTATCAAACGAGAATCCCAATGACTGGACTGTTTTATTAGTTTACTTATTATCAGTACATTTCTCACTAAGCATGAACTAGAAAACTGAGCTTACAAATGTATGTTCTGTCAAACCTCCTAATGACTAAGATCCGTGGTATTTTAATGACTTCATTGTTCTATATTAACCCGACAGAGCGCTTTACTCTGACTGCATGTTTCTTTCTGACTCTATGTCTTGTTCTGAGAAATCCACTGAAATTAATCCTGTTTTTCAACAGCTTCTCATGACATACATATATTTATCCACAAGAGGTCACTGTGGTTTAAGACTACAATTAAATAAGGTCTGAATGTTTGAATAAAGCTGTTACCTACAAGGACTGCAGATGGAAACAAGCTTTAGCTAAATCTGGTGCAAATAATCTTTTATTAATGTTTTTAATGCAGAATGTCTCTGTTAAATAAACTTATAAACTAAACTTAACTAAACCTCTGAAAAAGAAAAGCATAATTATTGTGTACACAATTCTGCTTCACTCTGCTATATGATACAAAAATTATTTTAGATAGGGGACAAACATGGGTCAAACATGATCAAACAAATCTCTACCCAACAATAAATGAGCATAAATATAGATATACATTATAAACGGGTAATGTATTATTTATTTAGCGTTTACCATTTTTGCTTAAGATAATGATGTTTTCTCTCAAATGTGAGTTTTAAGTACACAATTTGAATTTTGTTATCTACACAAAGAATATTTGGAGTCTGAAAGAAAAAACATTCATATAAAAGCATATATTTTGTTTGATGTCCCTTAAGTTGTCTTTTAATCATGCACTTTTTAATAAACGTGCATTAAAAGCCTAAATACATGAAATTTTTTTCCTGATTGTGTGTTTGTTAATTTTATTTCAGTTTGTCTCACTTAATATTTGAACTGCACAGCAATTTCTGCCAAAACTGAGGTGACCACATCATTGTGTATGTATAAACACTTTGACTACATTATCAAATACACACACACAGTTGTGTCTTGCTATTTTCATGGGGACTTCGCATTGATTTCCATTCTTTTCTATAGCTTAACCCTAACTCTTACCCTGAACCCAACCACCCAATAAGTATAGCTCTAAACCAAACCAAAATTCTATTCAAACCTCAATCTTAAACCTAATCTCCCATCCAAAAACATCATTTGAACTTAAGGGACCCGTGCTTTGGGTCCCGACAAGGTAGCGTATTTCGGAAAAATGGGCCTTAAAAGGCATCATAAGAACTCTCTCACACACACATACTTACACACAAGTAACTTGCTTGTTTCGACTGATTAAGTACAGCAATTATGCAGATTTACACACTTCACTGTGAACTTACTTAACATTTATTTATTAGTTCCTGTTATACAAGTGAAAAATTGCCAGATTGCATTTAAATGGCATCATAATCAGTTAACAACCTCTCGTATGCTCTCAACAAACAAACATATAAAAAAACTACTTTTTCTGCCTTCAGTTAGCTAATAAACAGGTTTCTCTTAAATGTTTTAATTATGCTGAGTTTTAAAGCAGAGTTTACATAATTACAACATGTTATTAAGAAGAAAAGTCTCMCTGATGGCTTTTTTTCATGTTGTTTTATCCTTTTAAAAATTCTGTTATTTTTAGYCAAAGTGAGAATCTTCTCACTCGAAACTGTCAGACTGCTAATTGGGAAATAATCAGATTCAAAAGTTTGTCTTTAGGAGAGTGGTTTTATGCGTTTTATTTCATCTTATTTTAACAAACTGCTTTCTCTTTATTATTCATTTTAATTAGATTTATATTATTGATTTATTATTGCTATASGTTTGAGCTTTATAAACTATGATTTATTTTTGTAAACCATCCTGATTTGGATAAAAATACAAAACTCATACATGTCAACCACAGGCAGAAGAGCTCCCATTTTTCAGATTGCTARGGTATTTTACCAAAATAACACAATAAATAAAGACTTCCTGTAATAAATTATCTGTAATTATWGTCACAAAATACATGTAACACTTGTTTCCACGCACTCTGAGTTTACAATCTGCAGTGAGATTGGAACCTATTTTTTCTCTTACAAGTCTCGTTACCTGATCAGCATGTTGTCGGCTCCCTCTATCTGTGATTTTACTCATGCAGATCACCAGATGGACTKGCTCAAATAAAAATTCATGGTAAAACATGTTGTCGTTGTAAAATTGTAACTCTAGAAAGACTTTGGTTTTGATGTCAGCGTGCCAGCTGTGCAGTCTAACCSTCTGGTGTACTTTTGATGATGTGAGGAAAGACTTTGGTGCTCTCATTTGAGAAGCCGGGATTCAATTCCTTTTGGAACAAACATGTCTCAACATGTCATTCACATGTTTCAGATGGTTATGGCTCAGTGTTAAAATTGATAAAATGTGAGGCATATATTTCTAACCCTTGCTTTCTGTTGAAAAGGACTGAACCTCTCCATCTCCATCTTCTTCCGCTTAGTCGGGTTGCAAAGYCAACAGGTCCAGGAGAGAAACCCAGACATCCCTCTCCCCAGCAACACTTTCCAGCTCGTCCTGGGGACCCCAAGGCGTTCCCAGGCCAGAGAGGGTYCATAATCCCTCCAGCGTGTCCTGGGTCTTCCTGGGGGCCTCCTTCCAGTGGGACATGRCRGGAACACCTTTAAAGGGAGGCYTKCAGCAGACAWCCTAATCAGATGCCTGAACCACRTCAACTGACTCCTTTCGATGTGGAGAAGCAGTGGGTCTCCTCRYAGCTCCCCTCGGAWGATGGAGKTCCTCACCCTATCTCTAAGGCTYAGCCCAGCCACCCTACGAAGGAAGCCCARTTCAGCCGCCTGTATCCGGGATCTCMTTCTTTTGGTCATGATCCACGCCTCATGACCATAGGTGAGGGTTGGAACAAAGACAGACCAGTAAATTGAGAGCTTTGCCTTTCAACTCAGCTCTTCCTTCARCACGACTGACAGAAGCAACACCCTCATTATTGAGGACGAGGCCCCAATCCGTCGATCCTTCTRCRGCTCCATCCTACCATCACTCYTGAACAAGACACCCYGATACTTAAACTCCTCCASTTYAGGCAGAGACTCTCCCCRGACCCGGAMGGGYKATTCCACCYTTTTRCGGTRYAYAACCATGGCCTCAGACTTAGAGGAACTGWCTCTCATCCCAACCCGCMTCACACWTGGCWACGAACRGCCCCAGTGCACGCTGAAGGTCTTGGTACAAAGACGCCAACAGAACCACTTCATCTSCATACAYCAYAGATGAGACCCTGCGGTCCCTAAACCATACACCTTCCTTTCCAGGACTGCACCTTGAGATCCTGTCCATAAACACTACAAACAGGATCAGAGACKAYGGACAGCCCTGGAGGAGTCCAACATGCGCTGAAAACAAGCTTGACTTTGTGCCAAGAATGTGGATACAGCTCCTGCTTTGGTTYTARAGGGACTGGATCGCTCTTAGTAGCAACTCAGACACCCCATYCTCCTGCAGCACGCCCCACAGAATTCCCAGAGGAACACATGAACTGGTTCAGGACTGAACCTTCCTGTTTTTTTCCCTGATATGCTTAGCAGTGTGACCTGTAACATGAATAATAAAATCAAAAAATCAATACATGGATACTTCACTTGTTTCAGGTAATGTTATCATTAACAGGAACACAGTGGTGAAAAGTAACTAAACTACTAAAATCTTGTCTAAACCATGTTGGGGGGGTGGGGG
>NW_013952407.1:2610987-2613056 GCF_001266775.1 Austrofundulus limnaeus | reverse complement strand
TAAGTAAGCACAGTGGCACTCAGTCTGTAGAGTTAGCATTTTAATAACTATGTTCATGTTACATGAATTAAGAAACATATTTTGTATTTCTAGTAGTTCTTGATAATTAAACAATTTTTTATTTTAATGGTTTTGTTGCTTTACTTCATTTATTTTCAGATACTTTGCATGATTGTGTTTGATTTGTCTGTTGTGTTAGCTCGGCTATATTGAGAATGATGATGCTACATCAATACACTTCTGAGTTTTTTATATGTTCAGTATACAGTATTACACAGTATATAAATTACTTAAGTGTTATGATCTGAAATACACTTTTTTTTTTAGATTTACCAATCACATTTGRACAAATCACAAGTGTCGTCAATGCCAGCCTGAGTTTTGCCTGGTATCAGAAAGGAAATTAGTGAAATCAAACATCCAGCCTGGTAAAAACCAGACCCTTGTCCATCAGGGACACTAGAATTGAGCGAAGGCAAGGGCCAGGCTATCAAACATKATAAACTTGGTCTTAAATTAAAAATAAATGAAATCGATCTATTCACAATAAACAGTCTAATAAATAATTTTAAATGCACTGGTGCTCTGAGTTCAATTTRGTGTTTATAATAAGAAAATGTTTTTTCCCTTGTGTTCAAAGTCTTACAACTAATCTAGTAACATCCATGTAAAAATGTTTAACTTGTAGGTTTTAATTCACTGAAGTTATTTGTGGATGTTTTGGCTGCTGTGTCCTCTATTTACTCTCCTAAATCAAGCAACGTTGAAAGCAGAGGCAGCTTATGTGTGATTCATCATTTGAAGCCCTGAGCTTTTGATCATCTGAACTTTTATGAATTTTTAAGTACACCCGTTTGAAACTGTTGGTGCATTTCCTGCTTGAATAAACAAGGCTGCTTTTCTAATGGCTTGTGGGGCGCAACTTACAAATGTCATTCCTTGAAAAGATGAAAAATATCGTCTCTTTTTTTCTTTTTTTTTTCCGAAGTAACATTTAATCATGTGAAGTCTTGGGGGTGAAGTTACAACATGAAAACCTGGTACATCCGTTTTAATGGGAGAGGAAAATTTCTCTTTCCAACATATGAATATTTAATGTGGAGTAAGGTTACTTTAATAACTTGGTGTGCAGGGCAGTCAAAGACATATCGGACCAAGTGTGTCTTGGGGGAGTTGCTGTTTCTCTGAAAAGAAAATGGCTGCCTGTGAATACTAAAATGGACAATAACAACAAGAAGATAGAGGGCAGAGAGATTGATCTGGGAAAATTGAAGTCAGATCAGTTCTGACAGCAAAATTGTCATTATTTTTGCTTTTATCTGTTCAAAATACATACTTTTTTTGGGTTGCAAATAATAATTTCTGTTTTTTTCTTTCATTTAACTCATCTGTCACAGCATGCAACAAGTGAAGCTTCAATTAAGTGTGCTTTGGTGTGCAGCTACATTACGTATTTGCTTGTGTAATTAGAAATTCTGGAGCGATTTCAACCCTAAATGAGTAAAAGGTATTTTATTGAAGTTGGACACCAGATTTYAAGCTCAGTAAGTGGCAAACAGACCTAAATGCTCACTGGGGGTACAGTTAGAAATCACATCAAAATTTGGCCTTTAAAAAGCCGACTGGGGTTTACCTCAAAGACTGAAGCTTCAAGATTCACTTTGGGAGCGAGACCCTYGAGAGAAACAATCAAAGTTGGTTTATTTTCTCCCTGAAAATACAAGTTTATTGTTTGTTTTCTCAAACTCACACGTGTGACAGGACTTTAAATGGAGGACAAGCTAATCATCGTGCTTCGTGATTCTTCAGCTATAATAATTTTCTAGAAAACGGCTCACGTTGTGAGACAGTTCACATCGTGGTGCCATGAAGCAATAACTGTCCAGCTGGAGCTGAATGTAAATTGCATGTCTGCCTGTCACAGCCTGTCACAAGGTTAAAAACAAACCTTCTCAGGTCTTTTGTACCTCTCCAATACTCAAAAATCTCATCTTTTGATTTGATTGATTTGATTTATTTCTTTAACAGGAAAAGATTACTAAAAATCAAGCCTGACTCAGCATAATTGC
>NW_013952407.1:2609380-2610721 GCF_001266775.1 Austrofundulus limnaeus | reverse complement strand
TTTTTGAATAAACGTATAATTTCTGTTTCAACTTAGTGGTTAAGACTTGTTTTATTTGAAACTACAACCCTGCTCGTAAAAGAAAACATTTGAGCAGAGCAAAATTTAGTTTGGATCAGTTGTAAGCTAGCCAGCATTGACTACATCTTCCATAATGCATAGCAGTCATTTCCCCCACCACTAGGTGGAGGTGCAACGGATTCAAACGTAAGAGGTATTCTGTTTCACATTCATTTGTTATTTGACACCAGTGACATTCCTTCAAGCAAATAATGGAATAAATAATAAATATCAAACTTTTGGAACTTTTTAAAAACTCAACATGGAGCTAAAAGTTTTGCTTTGGCAGTAAATAATTTGAAGAAGCAACAAGAGGAAAAAACAGGGTTAAAAACACACAACATACTGTTAACAATAAAAACAAATTCATTGCCGTTTCAAAAAAACTGTATGGCAAAAAATTTACATAACTGAGAATAATGAAGACCTCTTGGAGTTTTTAATTATTTCTATGAAAATTATGAGATAAAATTATGACTTAGAATCTTGTTTTTATGATACAATTATAATAACAATMAAAAAAAGACAAATTTTGAAACACTTAAGTATATTTTAATTATAAATGCTTTTTATTGTCTTCAGAATSGTGAAAGTGGGTTTGAAGAAATGTGCAAATTTCTGAAGATGGAAAAWAGTGCATGCTCAAGTCTTAAGAATTCAAAAGTCACACATAAAACAAGAGAAAAGGTTGCTTTTATTTTTAAAATGTTCTCTGAGCCTTGCAGTTGGTGCTTTGGTCAGAGCGAAGGGATTTAGCCTCAGAAAGATGAYACACATGGATGGATAAACGTTTCAAGGTCTGTGAAGAACAAACAAGAGCTTATTTGACCTCCTGTTAAATTATTTTGAAGATTTTTTCCATGCATATTTTTCRCATGGTCACAAAGAAGCACGACTAAGTAAGAAAAGAAAATTTGAAGAATCTGAAGTTTTAATTATTTTTGAAGCTCTAAGCTTTGTGTCACATTTTGAAGATGTTTTTCATCCACTGATGAATGAAAGATTTTGAAATATTTGAATGACCTTTTTTATTTTTTATTTTTACAGAAATATCYTAAAAGCACCAATGGGATTTTCATGAAAGCTTGAAGGATAAAAATCTAAGCAAAAGAAAAAAAAAGACAAATTAAAGTTGTCACAAATGAGTGTTATTGAAAAATGACCTAATTGTTCTCATTAGCGTAATAGCACATTAATGTGATTTCAGTGTTTGTTGTGATTTTCTTCTTTTACAAATATTACAACATTTTTATTTATTTATTCATCAGTCTGAGCATCATG
>NW_013952407.1:2604483-2608904 GCF_001266775.1 Austrofundulus limnaeus | reverse complement strand
TTGCTAAGCACAGCTCTGACACATTTGTAAAATCAGTTATTCATGGGATATTTAAAAATCTCACATTTAGCTCATAAAAAAGCAGAAATAAAAAACTGAATAATATTTATCATAAATATTATTCAAGATCCTTGTTTCTTTCTCTCTATAGAAAAGGCACATGTTTTGGTATTTTTGTTTTTGATAAAGTGGTCGCAAAAGTTTTYCACCTTTAACTATAGCTCTGAAAGAGATATTTTGAAGTCCAAAATTCTGTTTTATCTAAATGTATGGATCTTTTACCTGTGAGCTCAGTTTTAGAAGTCTACTTTTGTTTTTACTCTATCTGATTTATTGTGGCATCTGGTGGCTTTTTCATTCCAAATTTTGAAACTTTGATGAGTTTTGGAGWAAATTAAATCAAGGGATGATCAAATACTTGGAAGGCCTTGCAGGCAACTCACTTGAAATAAATATTACTGCTTTCAGCCAGAGTGAAGAGCAAAAATCACTGGGAAAACTGTCTTGTTCTGAAAGTCCATTTTTATATTTAGACTTGTTTATCAAAAACAGACTGGAGTTGGAACATTTTGATGGAAAAGTGTTGCTTTCTGTAAACTTTGCTAAATTATCATCTGTGAAAAGGTTGAAGCAAAAACTTAATTAACCTCACATTTAAATGTGGTTTGAAAAACCTCTGATGTAGCAGAAACTGAAGACATAATTTTTTTTATTTTTAACATATTATACACTGAACAGATCTTACAAGCAGGAAACTTCTATTGCACACTGAAGGTTCACGTTTCTTTTCCTACTTTTAAAAAGCCGTTCTTTTGTAAAACCAGATTAACGCTTAAAAGCTTGAAATAACCTTTGAATTTCTATTTTAAGAATTAGTTCATGCAGTTTTGTTCACCTGAAACATTTTTTTGCATTCCTCCTAAAGGAAAAGGTTAAGCTTAGAGACAAGAATTAGTCACTTTAAGGCAACAGAGACAAACGTCCATCCGTCCGTCCYTCCGTCCGTTTTCTGCCGCTTATCTGGGATCGGGTCGCGGGGGCAGCAGCCTAAGCAGAGAGACCCAGACTTCCCTCTCCCCAGCCACTTGGACCAGCTCCTCTGGGGGAATCCCAAGGCGTTCCCAGACCAATTGAGAAACATAGTCCCTCCAGCATGTTCTGGGTCTTCCTCTGGGCCTTCTCCCAGTGGGACGTGCCCGGAACACCTCACCAGGGAGGRGTCCAGGAGGCATCCTAACCAGATGCCCGAGCCACCTCAACTGGCTCCTCTCGACGTGGAGGAGCAGCGGCTCTACTCTGAGTTCCTCCCGGATGACTGAGCTTCTCACCCTATCTCTATGGGAGAGCCCAGACACCCTGCGGAGGAAACTCATTTTGGCCGCTTGTATCCACGATCTCTTTCTTTCGGTCACTACCCAAAGCTCATGACCATAGATGAGGGTAACGTAGACCGACCGGTAAACCGAGAGCTTTGCCTTCTGGCTCAGCTCCCGCTTCACCACGATAGACCGGTACAACGCCCGCATCACTGCAGATGCAGCACCAATCCGCCTGTCGATCTCCCGCACCATTCGTCCCTCATTTGTGAACAAGACCCSGGGATACTTAAACTCCTCCACTTGTGGCAGGACCTCCTCTCTGACCCGGAGAAGGCACCCTACCGGTTTCCGGCTCAAGACCATGGTCTCGGATTTGGAAGCACTGATCCTCATCCCGGCTGCTTCACTCTTGGCTGTGAACTGCTCCAGTGAGAGCTGGAGATCACGATCTGATGAAGCCAATAGGACCACATCATCCACAAAAAGCAGAGAAGTGATCCTAAGGTCACCAAAAAGGATCCTCTCAACACCTTGGCTGCACCTAGAAATTCTGTCCATAAAAGTTATGAACAGAATCAGTGACAAAGGGCAACCTTGGCGGAGTCCAACTCTCACTGGAAACGAGTCCGACTTACTACCGGCAATGCAGACCAAGCTCTGGCACCAGTCATACAGGGACCTAACAGCCCGTATCAATGGGCCTGGTATACTCCCGGAGTACCCCCCACAGGAGTCCCTGAGGGACACGGTCGAACGCCTTCTCCAAGTCCACAAAACACATGTAGACTGTTTGGGTGAACTCCCATGCACCCTCCAGGACCCTGCTGAGGGTGTAGAACTGGTCCGCTGTTCCAGAAAAGGTTAAGCTCAGAGACGAGAATTAGTCTCTTCAAGGAAACAAACAAATTCTGAAAAAGGTCTTTGCAAAGAGGCAAGTGGAACTTAACGTGTTTGTTCACTTTGTTGTAAAAGATGGAAGACTGTTTACCGTTAATACTAACCATGAGCTCCAACCATGGACTACCGACAGTAATTTGTCAAAAAGAAAAGAAAAGAAAAGAACAAGAAAAAAATAACTAAATCCTCTTCTGATAATGAGATTTTGAAGCCAGCCAGCAGAAAAGCACAAATAATTTTCATGTTATCGTCTTTCCTATGGATTACTTCATACCTGGAAAAAAAAAGAAAAATAAACTTTTATCAGCTGGGCTTGGTAAGAAGTATGTTAATGTGTTTATCAGTTCAACACAACCCCCCCAACCTGAATACCTTCTGGMTTTTTTTGTACAAGTGTTTTTCTTGTTGGCCTCCAGTGTTTATTGTATTGTGAGGTTGTACATTTGAGTGCTCCTCTCTACAGTTTTTGAGTGCGTTGACAAAATGATGATAAACTACAAACAATTTGTGCAGAGATGGGCAATAAGGATTACCTGGGAGAGTGAAGAGTCTCTGAAAAGCTTTTTGATCCAAAGCTCCTTTTAGGGTCATTAAGTAATGGAACATGCTTTCCAACAWTCTGAACATGTGACAACCGTACAATTTCTTTTTTTGTGAAGCAATATAATGGTTTATAACAGTGTGGTCATTAAAAAAATAATATTAGCCTATTATAATCTGCTTTTGTACATCACTTAATGTATTAAAATGGATGAAAAATGGGGTGGTAGGCATGAGAGAATGAGAGAGCTTACATATTGATGGTTTACACAGTTTGAATGTTTTTATTATCTGTAGGGAATACTGACTGAATATCAACCAGAGGCTAAATCAACCAATGTGCATCTTTTAAAATAATTATCTGCATTGTGCTTTAAATGAACCAAACCTAAACTTAAACAAAACCTGTCACTTTTTGGCAATCACCGCGTAGATGCCTGACTAAAAGCATAATGTGAGATGAATAAAAATTAAGGTCTCAGTGGGGTTTAATAACGGTACAGAATTAAACAGCCGGTTTAGTCCTGCCTGCTCCATTAGGTGCACTTGTTCACTGTAACATTAGTGGGTAAAGGCTATGATTAATACAAGTACTYCATGGCTCATTATAACACAAAGGTATCAATCAAAGTGTGTATTTAGAAAAATGGAAAATAAAAGTGGTTGTTTCAAGTGGAAGAATATTACTGGGTGCCACAAGCTGATTCTATAAAACCAGACATCCTTCTCCCCAGTGAGGAAGAGTGTTCCTGAGGAGGTGGGGTGGTTTTGGCATTTATAGTTTTCTTTATACCCAGTGATGGACTTGCAACCTGTCCGGTGTGTACTCTGCTGTATGACTGCTGAATACATGAGCATTTCAATTAATCCTGAGGATGGATTTATAAACTGACGTTTTTCTTTTTTTTTCCCTGCTGACCTGAGTTTAGCCCTGCAGTGCTCCATCACTGGGGTTATTTTCAAAAGTCCTTTTGTAGTAAAATCTTCTGCAAACTCCATTCAAAGCAATAACCACTATTCTTTCCTTGTAKAATTCTTTGGAAAAGAGTGCTAGTTAATGCTATGTAATAAACACACTAGCTGATMGGGGGTTTGTATCACTGCAGCTACACACATGCTGCAGTGAACAGAGCAAGGCCATTTCAAAAGGCAAACAGYAGAGAACTGTGCTATGCCAAACCAAACCATATAATCAGTGTTGTATAAAGTACCACAAAGTGATACTTGAGTAAAAGCACAAGTATCTTACCAAAAAATTACTTTGCTAAAAGTTAAAGTCTCCTTTAGGAATATTACTTGAGTAAAAGTCTTAAAGTATCTGATTTTTTTGTACTTAAGTATTAAAAGTAAAAGTATTGATTCAAAACTGAGCAGTTAGATTTTCTGTAATGACATTTATTAGGAGGTGACCTCCCTCCTTTTCTAAAATGAAAATCTATCTGAGGGCTGCGGCCAAATATAAAAATATAATTCATGAAATACAAGTACTTCTTAAATACAGTCCTTTCATTTTAATGATTATGTCCTGCTGGAGTGTGACATGATTTGTTTGTGTAATGCAGTATCAGAATTTTAGATATTTAAACTTCTCATTCAACCACAATTAAATTCACTCTATCAAGGAGGCACACTTTATATTACATTATATTTTATAAACTTATTATT
>NW_013952407.1:2601811-2604219 GCF_001266775.1 Austrofundulus limnaeus | reverse complement strand
GTAAAGTACAGATACCCAAAAATTCTACTTAAGTACAGTAACAAAGTATTGTACTTAGTTACTTTACAACCCTGCAAATGATTACTGAATATATATTCTTTGGTTTCTGTGTGACAATATCATTGGAAAAGAAACATGTGCATGTGTTGATCATCTCGTTATCATGTTGGTTATGAGCATTATTAACAAAGCAGTGCTGTGGTCTGTGTTGCAGTCGCATAATCTTGTGGTCACATCTTTAAGGGCGGCTGCGCTGGAGTGGTTAGTGGAGTCGTCCTGTAATCAAAAGGTTGCCAGTTCGATCCCCCATTCCAGCCGTCTCAGTTGTTGTGTCCCTGGGCAAGATACTTCACCTGTCTTGCCTACTGATGGTGGTCAGAGGGTCTGGTGGTGCCAGATGGCAGCTCCACCTCTGTCAAAGTGCCCCAGGGCAGCTGTGGCAACAATGTATTTTGCCATCATCAGTGTGTGAATGGGTGAATGTCTGTAAGTGTGAAGCACTTTGGGGTCCAGAAGTACTTGATAAAGTGCTAAATAAGTTCAGTGCATTTATCATTAAAGCCTATGTGAGGGCATCGGCATTGTCAAATCTTTCATGTGATTTGGCTTCCTGTYAAGTGAACAGCTGAAAGATAAACAACTACATCATGACTAAACTGTAGTTGTATTACTGTTCTGCAAACATATGCTCTTCGTAGAATTCATCATCACAGAAAATAAAACTAAATAAAAGTTAATAAAATATTAAACATTGTAACTAGCTAATAACATATACCTGTCCTTTGGGGATAAACTTGTTGTCACTAAGCAAGACAGGCTAATAATTTCAGTCAGCTCGTTATGAATATCTAAGTAATTTACATATTTACACACAATTTAAAACTTTAGGATACTTCTAAGTTAGAAAATACAATAAGAACATTTTAAATGAGATTTAGTTCACAATGCAACTAAAAAAAACATTAACAGAGAGAAAGACATGTTTGCGGCTGTTTAACATGCATTTCATAGGAACGCTGTATAACAAGGCAAAACAACAACAAATGAGTTTGAACAAGAGACGTGATTGGACTCTTCATCCCAATAATTTCAGTTTGTTCTGTGTGTTGTGCTTCAGTAACACATGACTACACATAACTACACAATACAGTGGTYGCTTTGAGATGATGATAATGAACATAGCAAAAAAAATGGATACTGTGTTTGGCAGATTATTTCTTTGTTGCAATATTGCTTCTTGGCAATAAATCTCATATTGTTAGGAAGCCTGTTTATTTTCTCCTTAAATGCCAGGAAAATGCATTTGTTGACTGGGCCACAGAGCTGAGCTGGTGAAAAATTATGAAACTTGAAATAAATCTGATTTTACTTTTTGGTGCCAAATTTACTTTTAAGCTTATTTGTTAAAACTTTGATTTGTGTATGTAAGTTTAAGTTTATTTATTGTCATGGCGGATTGAAGTTTGTGCATTTGGASGTTGAATTTGGTGCTTTTAACKTGCGCTTCCAGTTGACACAGAACACAAAAACAAATTAATTCTGCCGCAATATTATTATTACAAAAATAATCATAATTGTAAGTTTAAGTGTTATCTCTAATAAAACTATTCAACCAAAAATACTTTTTATAAAGCTCTTGGGATCTAATTTTAGAGGGGAAAACAGTACTTAGGAAGATAAATTTAGATTTCTAAAATGACAAGCTCAAAAACTGAGACCTATCAAAATCTCTTCACTTGCTGTCACTGRCTAGTTTGAAAATAGGTCATCCTGTGAGATGTTCAAATGTGCAGCTTCATCCGACGTCAGAGCTGGGACTCAAAATTAAAAGCGTTCCTGCTTTCATCTCCACCCACTTCTTGACCTCAGAGGTGCTCTGCCAGGTGTCTGTTGCAGGCATCGATTTAGGTTGGAATCATAAAGTGAGCTTTGCATACAGAATGCTGTGTGGTCAGCTGCAGAGAGCAGAACCCATCACTGCACTGACCCTGCAGCTTCAGAGCAGACAGGAGCCCAGCGAATGGGCTTTAGAATCAAGTTTTATAACCAGTTAGCAAAATCCTGCTTGTGTGTTTTGTGTTTTTTAAACCAYTTTAAAAGTGGATTCATGACAAGATCACAGCCCAACGAGGGATTGTACCAACTGTTTAGGGCCGGACCACAGKTGGGGAAGACGTCATTTTTCAGAAAGTTATTTAGGTGTGTGACATTCTTCGGACGGTCTTCTCTGGCTACTAGTTGACTTAATGATATGAATATTTTATAATTAAAGAGTTATTTCTGTTATTTTTTTAACAAGTTCCACAATGTTGCCTTTGTGTTGCTTTGTTGTTTAATTGGTACCAGATAGTTTGTTTCTTTATTATGACCCCCGCACATGAAGCGGGGGTGGTATCGCTTTCGTACTG
>NW_013952407.1:2584612-2601686 GCF_001266775.1 Austrofundulus limnaeus | reverse complement strand
ATGTAGAAGTGTCCGATCTACACTGCACCAGCCAACAGTTTTAGGATAGACCCCATACTTGAGGAGGGGGCTCCATCTAAAAAGCAGGTCTCTGGACCTACAAAAATGCTTATAATTCAAAACATATTTAACGTAGGAGCTTCAGTTTTGTTGATTTATTTAGTTAGATTTTTGTTGTTATTGCTGTTTGGCTCTAATGCAGGGCTATCCACTGGGCCCATCAATGAGCCCCTCACCACCCCAGACATTTACCCCACCTGAAAAGGGGTGTCAGGACTAACAAAATTGCTTATAACTCAAAAACTGTTTAACAAAGGGGGTCATATATGTTACTGCTATGTGGTACTCAGTTTAATTGCAAATGAATAATTTGATTGCTAATAAAATGCTTTATGAGACACATCATTAAAAAAAACAATTTAAGTATGTTTAAGAAAAGCAACAAGGAACAAAGTACTTAGTTAGACACACCAAGATACTATGTGATTGCAATGTAATTACTTTGTTAAAGATTCCAACCAAAAAAATTAAATATTTTGCAAAATTAAAAACCTTCATAAAGACTCTCGGTTGATGCAGATGCTCAGCATAAACAACAATTCCAAGTGGATTCCCTAGACTTAAGGAGCTGAAAGTAAAACCAAGGATGCTGTAAAGACAATAAAAACATTGGGATGAATACAGGAAGCAGATAATAAGCGTAGCTGCAGATAAACCCCATGGAAACGCCACAGCAGCGAAACAAATAAGTGATGCCTCGGGGGGTACTGCAGCCTGCAAACAAGTGTTATTCACAGGGGACACCATGCTTCAGAAGACGCCACAGCAAAACTATGTAAATGACTGAATGAGGAAGTTAAAACAATGGTTGCTCTTGTGTACTGAAGGTAAAACCCAGGGGAACACATCAGAGCCATCATCAGAGCAACGGCAGCAGAGAAGTAATTAGACATTCCCCTGTGAGCCTTCACATTAATTAAAATTATTCAAGGGTGTCACTGGAGGTCAAAGAGAAGGTAAAAGTGAGCCAATTAAAAAGTCAAAGACAAATGGTAATAAGTTTTGGCAAGATAAAAATTAAATAACTTCTTTTGTCAAGTCTTTTACCATGYCAATAATGACATGCAGATTAGTGGCTATTTTAAATGCAAAAATAAATCAATATGAAACACATGGGTACATGTGACAATGGTTTTTCAAAAAGTCAATGAGATTATTGTTTTTTTATATATTTTGCAGTTCCCCTCAGAGACCCAGAAAGCCACCTGAGCATTATTTTTGTTGTTAGCTGTTACAGASCGAAATATTAATGCTGCCGCAACTTAGGGAGGAACAAAACACAAATATAATGACTGAGGGCTGAGTACAAAATCAAGACCAACCCCTGCTAACAGGTCTGGATAAGTTAACCTACTTGCTTTCTTTCCACTGTGATATCTGATAACAGCCTTTTAAAATAATACTAAAGCAAAATTATAATATTGCAGTATATAATGTTAAAAATGTACAAGCCACGTAGACAAAATAAGAGAAAAACAGTGATTACAGAGAGATGTTCAGGTGAGCAGGGATAACCTCCTCTGGTGGTTAAAAGTTAAGTTGAAGAAGCTGAAGAAAAACTGTGCATCCACTGACCTGTCTGCAGCCTCTGTCTGCTTACACAGTAATTATTGTCTGAAAGCTGGAGAAGAGCACTGTCAGATCTGAAACATATATATTACCCTCTTGTCCTCGTCAGAGCATCAGTCTCATCTGATAATGATTTGCTCTCTTTTTTGAGTGGGTTGCTAGACATTCTTCACAAGTACAGCAATAGAAAACTTTTGAATGCCCAACTCCTTTCTTCTGGTTGTTTTCTTTAGCAGTGTCTTCTCTTCAACCCYTTTGCCCTCTTTTTCTGGTCACGAGTTAGACTTTGGAAAGCTCAATCAGCTGCTTCTGCATTACTAATCATAGATGTAAAAGCCAGAAATACAAGAAAAAAAAACAACAACTCTGACAGCACAACATCCAAAGCAACATGGAAAAACATAAAAACCAAAGACCAGATGAAAGAAAAACCTCAGAGAATAAAAAAAATGTTTAGAGCTATTGAACTGCATCTTCTGGCCAAGGGTGCATGTGATGTGCATGTGATGTCATATTACATCATAAAAAATTCATTTTAATGTCTGTGATTGTTCTTTACTTCTTCCTTTATTGTGACCCACAGCCTTTTTTCCTTAAGAGCTACTCCCACAAAATGAAATTGTCCGAGGGCTACTTTTTGCAACATTTAATTGTAAACTTAAACTCTTAATCCATTGAAATAAGCTTATTATGCACAAAAAAACATTGTCTTCAATTCATATGAAATCACCATGAAGAACATTGAATTTACAGGAATGTGCTTTTTGTAATCATCCATTCATATTATATTGTATTTCACACTAATGACTTAAGGTTTAACTGCAACAGATTTGTGCAGAAATAACATCGGGCGATGGATCTCCGATTTTTTTTCAGCATTGTAGACTCCAGCGGGAAGAAACCCCCTGTAGTGACATGTACTGCAGTGGGAGGGGTTTACCAGGAGCTTGGCACGGTGTGTCTCAAGTGGCCATGAAAGGTGTGTATGAAAATGAATGCCAAACAACTAATGCAAGTCATCTGCCAATCGACCACACTGAGGCCTAAACTGTTTGATTGACAACAAGCGGAAGGGACATCTATAGATTGATTGGAATTAAATAGAAGTTTGTTTGGCCAGTGACAAATTAAATTTAGCTTCTTCTAATTTTTCATAAGCACCGAAAAGCTACTTTAAATGAGCTCATTACTACAAATATTTTTTAACACCAACTGCCAATTAGGGCTGCCACGATTAATCGACGACCAATCGATTATTAAAATAATCGATGACTAATTTAATAATCGATTAATCGTTTTCTTTTTTTTTTTTGTTCTTTACTTTGTTTTTCTCTCCAAACTGCTTTGACACCTTCCACTGCCACATCTGCCTTTCTGTCCTTGACACACATGCACAGTAGTGGTAACTGGGGTAGGCCGTGGACGTCACAAGACATTATACAGACAGGCTCTGGTATCATGGCTACRCGGCAACGGAGCTCAAAAGTGTGGGATCATTTTAAGAAAATGAAAGAGAAACCTGTGCAATATCTGCAGAGCAGAACTTGCCTTCCACAGCAATTATTTTTAGTTAGCATATAGCTAAAATCTAACAATGGTTATATAATAGCAGCTGCATTCTGACATGATAAGCTGTATGTTTTATATTCAATTAACATTTGATCCGATTAGTCAACTAATCGAACAAATAATCGGTGATTAATCGATTATAAAAATAATCGTTWGTGGCAGCCCTACTGCCAATATGGGACACAAACACATTTTTATTATATAGCTCAGCTAAATGATAAAGCTTACATTTAAGAATTTCAGAATGTTAGATTTACACATTTAGATTCAGGATTTCACAATTAGATTTAATATTTAAGATTTAAAGTGAACAAAAACAGTAAAATGTAAAACCAGGGAGCATAAAAACAGGATTTTACAGTCTGAAAGTGGGCTAAATAATGAAAATGTGTTAGTGATATTTTTGAATATTGTATCGCGACCCAAATTTCACTAATGTTTTGTCAGTTTGTGTTTGTTAACACAAAAACCAAACCTGTCAAAACTCCATCTAATTTCAACATAAAATGATGTTAGTTTAAAGTTTGAACATGAAAGGCAGTAATATGCATTCCTTTAAGAAATGCTTAGTTTTTATTTAATGTCTTTAATGTCAGAGGGTGTGCAAATTGATGCAACACTGTAAAAAATAAAATTGAAAAAAAAAGTAATATTTTTTTCTCTGTGATGTTGTTTGAGTTTAATCTAAACCAAGTGCATCAGAGCAGCTTTCAAGCATTCAAGCTCTGAATCCTTCCTGAAACTTTTGCATGTCCCATTTTATGTACAGCTATGAAAGATTTGATTAAAATTTCAAATAAAAGGTACCAAAGTACTATCACATCTGGAGTGCTGCACCTCTGAGCCATCGTTCTTTTCCCACTGATTCCAACTCTAATAATTTAAAATAATGAATGTGTGCCCTGTGCAGGCTCAAATGGCCTCATCGCTCATTCTTAGTCCTCAAACAGACCATCCTCTCTAACATCAGCTCAACAAAATAAAACCTATATCTGAGACAGTTTATTATGAGACCCAAAGTGCTGTGTGGGCAAGTACACCACACAATCATATATATTGCCTATAATAATACTCATAAATATTGTGACGCTTTTTCCAGCCTTCCCTCAGGTTCCTATGCTTAAAAGTACCAAACCACATGCTTTATTTGGCAGAGATGATAAATCAAAGTGGCTTAGATGAAGGTGTGGACCTCTTTTTGCCAGATCATGAAAACAGGAGAAATCATACAAAACCCCAAAATGTGTTGTTGTCAATATTACTAATTTAATCTTATTTATATCGTATTAATAAAACAACAGTTTTCATTGGCTCTCTGTCCTAGATTTTGACACAAAGTGGCATAAAATGTCTTGAAAAAAAAGAGAGATAAAAGCAGCAACCATAGAGAGAAAACAAGCGAGAGTTGTAATCAGCCAGCTCAGTGTGATGTAACCTGTCTGTTTACATTCTCAAGGTAACTGGTTTTGTATTTTTATCTGGGTAAAAAAGCTATTTTTTTCTTTGTTGCACTTGCTTTGAGATTAAATAAGAATAATTACTTTTGTTAGGTGGACCAGCAGACGCTGACATAAGTTCTTTCCACAACAAAATGTATTTGTTATCTGCAAACAGTATAGATTGCAACAGCTTGTAAAAATCCGTTACGTGCACACATCGAATCTAACCTCAGAATTTTAYTACAATTTTTACAATGTCACTTGGCTGAAGGTTTGGATCCAGAAACAAGAAGGAAGGAATGGCAACCACACGAAGGACAAAACAAGACTGGCCTGGGAAGCACAATAGATCGACAAATAAATGGAGACAAGACAGAATATAAAGGGAGACACTGATAAGTTTAAGGTTTTTTTCACATCTGATAATCCTGTAGATTCCGTTCGATCTGGGACCAAGACTGAAACATTTGTTACATTTTCAGCTAGTGCGGTTTGCTTTCACACTACGCTGTGCCAAATGTCTCGAACCCTTTGAGTAACCTGTTCACTRCCTCACCTGTTGGGGGCGCTGTACCAAGAACCACTGAAGAAAACAACACGGAAGCTTCCAAACAAAACAATGAGCGCAACGTCCTTCTTAACAAAATGTAAACAAACATGGAGTGGCATCAGACTGTAGCAGTTTGTCCTGTGCTGTATTCTGCTTCCTGATTTTATCTTCGTTTCACTTGACATTCACAAATGCATGCAGAGTTCACCATAACTGAGACAAGACCTAGTTTCAGTGGCGACTGGTCAATAGGGGGCGCTAGGGCGCCGCCCCACCACTTTCCTTGGTTCACAAAAAAATTTAAAATAATAAAATAACCAAACAAAATGTTAAATGTTTTGAAAAAATATTGTAAATATGCTTTCTGATAAGTAAAATAAATAATTTAGGGTTATTGATGTGAAAACTTCCATTTTACTCATGAGCTTTTTCGTGTTTAGTCACGAGCGGTTCGGCGCTCCAGAGTCCCATAGACAAGTCATTGTAAGGTNTTTCTGATAAGTAAAATAAATAATTTAGGGTTATTGATGTGAAAACTTCCATTTTACTCATGAGCTTTTTCGTGTTTAGTCACGAGCGGTTCGGTGCTCCCGAGTCCCATAGACAAGTCATTGTAAGGTTTTGGACGTGTGCCGTAAGTCCCCAATGCAAAAGTATAGGGTGGTCTGTGGCGCAGCTTGTCACCGCCACTGCCTAATTTGCTTTTTTGCTCCGCATCAGAGTTCAACTTTGTCTTTTCACCTCCCCAAACGAACCGGGCTTTAAAGGCKAACAAACTATAGTTTGATTAAAGTGGACTAAACAGGGCTACATGACAAACCAACACATTATTGATGAGATGAGAATGAGGAAAAGTCTCTTGTCATATTTTTAAAAAGTGTAGAAAWTMTGCTACAGCTAATCYTAATCCAAACCCTGACCCTTAACCGCGAACCCCAACCCAAAGACCCATTCCACTGTGTCAATAACTGATGTAAGAGGGCTATCTGAACGTGTTGGACAAACTTATGGGAGGAAGATGAGGATCAGGTGGGCAGGGCAGGAACAGAGCAACTGATGGAAAGAACCAAGGAGGAACTGAACACACAAAATAGTTACATAAAACACAGTGGTGAAAATAAATACAGTCAAAACCACAAAAATGTTTACCATTTTTGCAAAAACCTAAACTTGATTTTTATTTTTGAGCTACATTWGAATGTTTTTTTAATTACTTATCTTTATGTTCATTGGTAATCATTAGCCAATTTACATAGCTTGATGTGCTGTGGTGGCAGTGGGATAAATCAGATAGTCCAGAKATCTTTGTTCTTTATTCAGTGCAACAGTTCTTGCAGATCCTTAAACACACAACAAAACACAAGTGGATACAAAAGAACGCTGAAGATAATTRACGTGATTGAGGTACAATCAAAGGTGATTTTTTTAATTACCAACATGCAGCAGCAGGGMTTTGAAGAAATGAAAGGACAAACCAACATTTGATCACATGCCACCACACTGAGCAGAACTCCCACACTCAGAGGAGCCCATTGAAAGCAACACCCACTCAGACAGGGAACTGCAGGGACTTTAATGACGGGGCCCCAGATTGGCTTCCCAACAGTCATTAACCATAATAATTCTACGTGCCAAATAAGAAATGCAGTGAGAAGAAGAGGCATTCCAAAACAGTCATATCATATAAAATGACAGCCTTTAAATTTAGAGTTAAAAGAGCTTTTTTGTCTTGAAGAACAAGAAAATGTTGAATTGAAACTGGCAGGAAGTTCTCTGCTGTRTTTTTTTTTTTTTTTTTTTTTTTTTTMRTTTTTTTGAGACTGCAAGAAAAGCAAATCCTCCAAAGAGATAAATAGAGCTAGAAGTCAGATGAAGAGGATGAGGAGCACTTGGAGTGATTAACACATTACTGAAGCTGTTCAAAGTAAAATCAGGCTTGGATATGTTCAATATAATTACCATGAGAGAGACTTTCTGCTTATTAATTCATTACGGAGCACGTCAGTGGTCTGCACTGAAACCCATTGTTAATGACCAAGTGTGTATCTCTTTGCATGTGGAAGCTGAAGAAACAGCAAAAAACAAAAACAAAAGACTGCAGAGGGTTATAATGTGAGAACAGATGCTTGCAGAAAAACAGCCATTAAAATCGTTGGAATAAACTCGGTTTTATGCATAAAATATTTAGGGAACATTTGTCTTCATTAATCTAATTCAATGAAGTTAAGAACAACTACTGTTTGACTTTCTTCATTGAGGTTTTTGTGGTTGAAAACCTTCAGCAGGATGGAGAAAGGTAATCATCATCATCTCTGACAGCAGCATCCTTCTGTTCGTGACAGCCACCCATCCTGCTCCTCACCGTGTCGTCAGTGGAACAGAGGAAGAAGATGTGACAGCTTGCTGTCTGAGAGCACCTTAAAAATACTCTTTTTCTTAATTCAAAGAGCACCTTTCTAACTCTGTCAGCACTTTGTGACTCTTTTTAAAAGAAGATCAAAGTCAACAGAATCTGATATACCTTTTTTTAGCCATTCTTCCCCGTTGTCGAAGCAAGACATCTATGTTATTTCACATCTCCACTGCTCACTGGTCCTTTATGTTGTTGTTGGTTGACAGCTTAGTTACCTGGACATCTTAATCAAGCCTTTAGTTTCTCAGTACATTCTTCTCACATCTTTTCAATACAATTCTCAGTACATTTCCTCCATCCTTTGTTGTAGTTTTCCTGGAGGTGGTTTCCTTTGTTGTCCTTTTTCTTGGTTTGTCTGTGCTCCAGGTTTTTATTTTTTCCACCTTGTAGCATTTCTTTTTATTATTTCTTTGCACAATAAGTATTTTTCATTTCTGTTCCACCTCCTGGATCCTACAACTAATTATTGCAAAATATCTGAACACAGAAATTGGAAAATAGAGATGAACTACTTTTAAACTAAAACAACAAAGTACACAAAGTATCACGAAGCAGCTGTGCAAAGCTTTATTGTGCAAATGTGTCAGAGCTGCTACTTTACTTCTCTATTAAATTGGGCATGTAATACTTTTAAAAGCACTGTTCTGAAGACATGCTGAAGTGGGAGTGTCTGAAACAGTAGGAGGTTCTTAAAGAGACAGAGCCATACATTCAAGGTGTTTGGATAGGTTGTGATGCAAAGTCAAATTTATTTTTTGATGACTGTGATGTACAATGGAACAATGCGCCTGGAAAATACATAACATCCCCCTTTTTTAATCTGCACAATGTTTAGTTAATTTTACATGTAAAAGTCTGACGTGAGTCCAAACAGTGAGTCCAAATTGTAAAACAATCTAGATTAGATAAAACAGAGTTTGAAAATGGAAATGTTTTCTCTTTTTTTGAAGCTTTTAATGTGTACATCAGTAGGGCTTTTAAGAAATCAACTGTGTGCTTGTAAAATAAAAGGCCTTCGTCTCTGATGTCACCAAATTCATTCACGACTAAAAATAGCTTCTTTGATCAAGACAAGGTGGTAAAACAAATGTCACAGAAAGAAAAAAGATGATGTTGAGCTCACAATTACAAAATAAAAGTGTTCATAAAAAGCCACTCAAACAATATTTATCTTTTTTTGGAGTAGCATAATTACTCATGAAATGCACAGTAGTGCTGACGGAGTCAGAGTGAAAGATGAGAAGAAAATGAAAGTGTGCTGGAAACTTGCTGAATATGTTGTGTGTGAAATCAATGTACAAGCTGTACTCTGTGCAGCTCAGTGGATCGAGACAGCAAAGTATGAATGAATACAATAAAAAGAAAAGGAGTTATAGTACAATGGATTCAACACATCTGTACTAGGCTGGAACCTGAAGTAAAGCAAGGACAAGTCGCCGCTGAAAAACCCTTCATCGCAGATTAAAAGAGACATTCTGYAAAATGCAAACAGTCACAGTAATGTCATGAAACAAAAGGTGATTTCCTCCGACAGCCGGCRATTGCTGATGTGACTGAGACCGTGAAGCTGACATCTGTATATCATGCCAGTAAATGACAACAAACAAAAATTTAGCATGACCCAATTAAACATATCAGTGACTGCTGACAAACTCCAGAAAGATGACTGGAGGAAAGCTGCAAGTGTGAGTAAATAGGTTAATTACTCTCAGGTCATTAAAGCACTGTGGAGACTTTCTGTGCAATTACACAATCTGACATCTTCACACAGAGGCCGTGYTGGAAGATCATTTTATTTTCAGTCACTTCCTTGACAGCTGAGTTGATTTGAATGTGTTRCTTCTCTAAACCTGCTCCAACAGAATGACTCTGTTTTTTTTTTTTTGTATATAAAAAGCCTGGACTACCTGACAGCTAATAATCTCATTACTCTTGTTGATTGGTCCTTGGTTGTGTGGTCCAAACTCGACAGATTTTTCAGTATGTCAGATTTTGATCCACAGTCCCCGAGCACATTTGCTTCAAACTTCAAACTGTCATGAATCAGCAAAGCCAAGGCTAAGCCTGTGGTAACCCGTTAATCCTACTTTGTGAGAAAGGCCCTTGAACACCAAATCTTAATGTCACATCTAATCCTGGAACTCTCCGTCCCCTAAAGTCTTTTCAGTCAAGTTTTTAGTGGTGTACCCTCAGACCAAGATGAACTTTGAAAAGAGAAAAATAAAAAAAATCTTCACCCTTTAAGGACATTATTTTTCTTACACATCACCTGTAGCTAACAAATTCTACTTTACATGACATAAAAAAGACAAATACAATGAAACGGCATTGTGGGAGTACCAGCAAAACTTAAGTTTAAACAGGACAAAAATCTTGTTCGGCATGACATAAATTTCAAAAATAAATATTTAAAATATTCTGTTTTGCATAAACTCAAGATCCAGAAAGAATTTTAAAGATAAAAATGGATTATCTCCTCACTTGTATTTCAAACTTTCTGTTATGATGAGTTGTCTTGACAAGGTTATTTTAAATTCCCTAATGTTCTCCATCATGGAGAAAAATCTTCATTGCAGACACAATAAACAAAGGCTTGTCGAGGAAACCAACCCACTAAACTTAAACTCAACTTCTTCTCGACACAATGTCTTCTCTGTTTCTTTATCAGTTCACACAAAGCCCTGCTTTASTCTTATTAAAATACTAAAATACCAGAGACACCGGAGATGCCTGTCTGACGCCGCAGAGTGCAGGTGGAGTGAAACGATCCCTGTCTGAGCTGATCTCTGCGTGTCGTCTTTAAAATGTATTTGTGTGATTGAAGACGTAAATGTTCTTAGAATGAGGAGAAATGTTGCTGTTGAACCCATAAAAATCCTGTCCATCCAAACTGAACCAAACTAAAAAAAGGCACCTGATCTTGGGTCATTCTCCCATCCATGTCTTTTTTTTCCACCCAGAGGATAAAATAAAATATTTATGTTCAATAAACTCTCCACCTTTTTTGCAGAAAGGGATTAGAAGACGCCCGCAGCCAAGTTAATAAACAAATACTTGAAAGAAATCCCCATCACCTGAAATGTGTTCTGCATTAATCAGTTAATATTTGCTTTTAAATTGTTGGGTAAATTGTAAAAGCACACAAACGGCTCCTGTAGAGATCAGATAATTAACACTGTATGCTGGGATAGATTGTGAATTCAGACCAACACTGAGTTCGCATTGAGTCGTKGTCGCCATGCTGTCTGGATGTTTATCAAGTTAATAAATTGTGTTTCCAGTCAAATAATATGCGGCCGTAGAGTTGAAAGCATGGCTGCAAATCCTTGTTTCTTGTTTACCTCTCAGGGATGTTATTGAGCGTTCATTCGAAGTCCATCACGCTTCGATTTATTAGACTCATCTCTAACGCAATAAAACTGAAGGATGAATGTATTTCAGAACCAACTGTGGTGTAGAAGCTCACAACTTTTACAGTTAATCTTGAGGATTCATGATCAGACGTCCTGAATGACTAAAACTCTCCTATGGAGCTGTAAAACAATAGTTGTGTCTTTTTCAACATCATCTGAGTCAAAAAGGTAAAAAGAAACATTTAACTGCAAAAGTTGCTACTTTTTCTATAACCGTATATATAAATCTACTTTGGTTTAATAGTTTGATATTAACATTACTTGTAAAATATCATTTAATGAAAACAATCATTATCTACCAAACTGTAGTGATAAAAAATAAATAAGTAAAATAAAAMGTAGTTTTCTCTCAAGTTGACAGAAGTGACATTGTAGTGTAAAAGAGTGGAACTGTTAAAATGCTTTATGTACCAGTCAAGGTTGACAAATAATAATAATAATTCAGCTCTTTTTTTAAACAGCTGCCATTAAAACAATCCAAATAACACTTTACAATAGTGAATTTTTGAACGTTTTTCTGCATGAAGGTGACATTTTTTATTTCTARAAGGAGAAGATGTATTCACAGGCAGATAATAAGCGTCGCAAGGGAAATTTCTTTTATTTTAACAAATTAGTGTAAATATTTAATTTATTAAATGTTACAAAGTATTTTTGTCATTTAAAATTTTAGCAACAAAGATTATCCTTGATTGTTCATAATTCATAGAAAGTTTTTGACTTTATAAATTTGCTTTCTGTTTGTGGAATTTTTTTTTCACATGTGATGACTTTGTCACTTTATCCTTCCCGCTGGAAAACCAAAACTCAATCCAATTTGCCTTCAAATCCAAGAGGGACACAGATGCTTTTTTGTGTTTTCAGCAATTTGGACTTCTCAGATAAGTTTATCAAGTACCTCTTTTTGTACTTCTCTTTTCCTTCCAGCAGCTTCCAAAGACGCCTGGTAATCTGGAAGCTAGAACTGAATACTCTCCTCCATCTGATGCATCTATTGCTAAATTTCTGAATGACAGATGGCAAACTGTTGCTGTTGGCACAAAACGCATTGATAATTTTCCAGCTTCTTGCTTCACTGCAGGGCTGTGTACTTAGTTCACCATCAACAACAACCTCAAACAGTCTGAAAACATCCCTATCAGTCCTTTTCTCCTGTATAACAAATGTGTTCTGGTCTTTCATGGCACCCAGTGGCGGATCTAGGATTTTTCTGAATAAGGGGCCATCAAGGGGCCACAATATTCATTGAGGGGCCAAGTATTTGTTCAACATCCCTGCACATATATTCTCGGTTTTGGTGTATTGTATAAATTGAACTGGTCACATATGTTCCAACAATTGAAACCTAATGTAATGTCATTAAAAAAAGCTTAAATTATCCTTATTAATGTTAAATGTATTTTGACTGTACATGGATAAAATATTTCAAAGTATGTGAGAAAATGAAGCCACTGTTTGCCAGTTGAAAGATACTTTTTGCAAAATTGTTCAAGTCTTTTAAAGAAGAGAAGAAGACCTCTGTAAGATTGATTCATGCTGGACTTRACTGTTTGACTCATTAGCGCCTCTAGTGTTTGGGCATGGAACTGCACCCACCATCATTGCTCTCAGCCAAAAGACAGATGGGTGTCAGGACAGGGGCACTTCAGGGGGCCAATTAGATTTCATCAGGGGCCAACGCCCCTGTGGCCCCGCCCCTAAACGCCCCTAACGGCACCACTACATGCTTTAGTTGTAAGGAACACCACTTTTGTCTCAAWGTCAAAGAACAAAAGAAAAAACAGGCGCATCATCATCATTTCATCAAAACAGCTTCAGATGTTTTTCATATTCATAGCTGCATCAGAGAGGGCTTTTGCACAAAATCTTTCTGCTCCTATCTCCGCCCTGAGCCCAGGATTAGATATGACCTGGCTGGCTCTTCTAAGCTGTCCCTCTTTAAGCAGTTTTTTTCCTTGGCTATATCCCACACTGACCTGAAACTGAACAAAGCACAAAGTGAGGGCGCCATTGAAATGACAGAGTTGTGCCCTCGTCTTCCTGACAAAACTGATCTTTAAAGATGTTCACTTTTTCTCAGCTGTCAGTCTCCTCTCCCTTCGACCGATAAGGGGCTGCTTTTGGCCTATCCTAATTATGTCTCTTAAGCTTAGGTTTGTCATAACATATTAGTGCATGACATTGAYGTGCTGATGAACACCAACAGCCTTGACTGCTCTCACAGCTCGGTGCTTGTCAAGCGAATAGCCCAGATTCCCTGTGGGAAAATGTTTTTTTCCTTTGACCTTTGTCCAGATTTCATTAACATATTTAACAGTACCACAAACAGAAGAGCTGAAGCACCTCTTAACTCTTCCTGCAGCAGTCCAGTTTAGGTATTGCTGCACTTTACTGTATCCCTGCCTTTTAGGAATTAGTATTCCCAGGATGCTGTCATCRTAGAGAAGCTTATTCACTTGTGAAACTAGATGAAATGGATGTCATTGGGACACAAAGATAGAGGGTGGCTATAATTTCTCAATTTGAAATTGGTGGTACTTTACTTTTATTTAAAATGATAATTTGAGAACAGGGGATGTCACATGAGAATTCAAGAAGCATCTCCAGCTATTCACTTCTTGTGAGCCTCTCATTAACTTGGAGGGGCTTATAAAGCAAACATTCTTCTCTCAAACGGTAAACTAATTAATGAGGAGGGGCAGACAGAGTCTTTCTGATTGGTTGCGTCTTGCATGGCATCTGCCAAAAAGCAATTTGTTGGAATATGGCAGGAATGAATAATGCAATAAGAAACAACAAAACTTGAAACTGAGCATTTTGTCCTAGCCTGGCCCTTGCCTTCCTACGTAGTTCTGCTCAATTCTAGGATTTCTTCCATGGACAAGGATTTCTCCAATAGAATTTCAACTGGACCYGTCAACAAACAGGAGGAGTTGTGGACAACGTCAATTTTCTGCARCATCTTAGTCTGCTTGTAATTAAGCAATGGCAGCGGAGGAAGGGAAGAAAGCCATTCAGTCAACGTTGACAAGGCTTCCAAATGAAATTAAATTTGTCTCACAAAGCCTGCCGCACTCATTTACAGCCATCTCATTTGGCTCGGCACTTCTCTCCTCTCAGGTTGTTTACGGTGCACACAATTTCCAGTTAGCTTCTTAGCTTAGCTTCCTTAACGGTCGAGCTGGTGCACTACATACGTTAGCGATTGGGTAAAATCTGATCCAATTGTTTTAAACTTCAACAGAGGCCACACCTCCAGCAAGAAATCACTTTTCATTAGCCAAGGTTCCAGACTCTGTACAAAGCAAAGTGAAGAATAAAGGGCTGTTTTTTTTACCAGGCTACTTTTGTCCAAATATGAGGAAGAATAAGAAATAAAAAAGTTATTCTTACAGAACAAAATGAGTAACTATGATATATATTTTTGTAGCTTTTGCAAACATGCTTCCTTATTATGGGGGATAAAAGATGAATAGTCCAACAAGCCATCAGAACAGCTGGTTTTGTCCATGTCTTGTAGATTAGAGGCAAAATTTTAAACTTGTAGCAGCAGTTGAGGTCTGTAGAAAAGGGCAGAGCAGCTCTAGGACTGGTTGTTTGAGAATACGCTCATTGTGTCCCTTTTAATGAAATTATCTGTCACCCACATACAAATACAACCAACAATTTAGGCAAAACTTGCAGTATTATTATGCAGTGACCATGTACTTTAGTACAACCTTGTATAATATCGAGACTGGAATGAGGAACAAAGTGAAATAGCTGAAACCACTCAAACAACTGTAGAAATTGATTTTTGTTCTTTTCKAAGTGTAAGAACATGTAAACTATCTTGTCTTTTTATCGAGGCACTGGTGTTTTTCTCATCTCCTGCAGAAATGTTCACTTCAGTAATCAAATCAGAGGAAGCTCTTGTGCCGGCTCATAATTTTAATATTGAACATCATGTTCCTTCATTAAACTATTACTTGTTACGCTCTCTCTCTCTCTTTTTCATATTTCTGAGGCCAGGCAGGTCAATACAASGAGGAAGACTGCAAGATTCCTTCTGTAACATGACAATGATTTTACATTTGCAAAAAGAAGAGAGGAAAAGGGTTGTGTAGCAGATGGTCTCAGCATCAACATGTTGGAATCTGTTTAGGAATAAAGAACAAACCCAAAAAGATGAAAAAAGTACACAAGCTTAGACCTTTGCAGATGATGATATGTTTCAGATTTTAAATCAGTCAGAAGTTCAGGGACGAATCAAACCACCAAATACTTAGGCAACATGTGATGAGAAGCAGGATGGTGAAAACATCTATTTTCTCTTATGTCCAAATGTTTTAGTCTGCACTTTATATTTGCTGCTCCCACTCTCCACAGTAATAACAAATCCATTATCATCATCATCTGGTATTATTTACCCAGGAATTTAGGCTTAGGAGTCCAGGTTTTATAACTGTCTTAGATTAGTTTGTGCTTACAGCGCAGGAAAATAACTACACTGCTGGTGTCACTGCATAAGTTTCTGCTGGATGACTCAGGCAGTCTCTTAAGATCCAGCACCACTAAACAACAGTGTTAAAATTTTATTTGTTTCTCTCATTGTTTTGTTTTTTATGTCGTTTGAGCGTAAATGTCTAAGAGCTGCTTGTACACGGCTGCTATATCCTTTACTTGCAACAATTCACAATTGTAGTTGAGCAAAACCCATCCTTAAATTTTTCTGATTTATTCTTATAGTTTGGGTTTAATCCTGGCCTCTGTTTACTTTACACTGGCAGCAAAGGGAAAATAGTTACGATATATTAAACTACACAGATGCATAAAACAACATGTGAACCACTTTCTCGCTGTTGGCTGATTCCACGCGAGAGGGGTGAGGTGGGGTTATACGTGCCCTGTGGTGCAGCAGGTTCATGTTCTGTCTTTACATTAAAATGATGCTCAGAATATGTTCTGCCCTTGAAGGAAATCCGTCAGTATCTGTTTCCATTTCTGCAAAACTGACATGTGACTGGCATCAATCAAAGTGTGTTGAAGGTAAAATCTGCTAGATTATACGTTTCCTTAAAATGTCAGGAAATCACAGCTATAATGTTCTGAAAAATGTGTCATAAATAGCAAATAGTGTCAGCATGCTACCCAACACGTTCTGGCCTACAGCTCTATGCAATAACACTATGAATCCAAATCTTCTATTATAGCTTCAGGTCAATAACATCATGTGTGTGATTTTAAATAGTCATTTATGCTGAATATCCAGCAGTCATTGGATTATAGAACAAACTCAACAAAGGCTAAAACTCCAGGAAAACCAGTGAGAGCAGAAAAGCCAAGTTATGGACCAGCTGACATGTACGGAGCCCTTCTGGTGACATGGAATAAAAAAAATTATCGCATGGCCATGAGATAATTAACGTGTGTGCACTCGATAATTATTAATAGATTGATTGATTGATTGATTGATTGATGATCCTTTATTGTCATTGTATGGAGCACAATGAAATTACATTTAAGAACACCCATTCAAGAAGACACACGTGACAAAAACATGGGGGAACAGGTGAACAGGTCATGCGGCAACCAGCAGGGGTCATGCTACCTTTAACAATAAAAATGAAATTACCACACAAGGGTAGATGAGGGAAAAAAACCCATCATATTATACCAACGAAATATGATAAACTATGTTGTATGTCGTGGCCACCACATAGCTAATTATCGTTGCCATTTCCATGCAGACTGTTCGTTGTTTACATGGATAAGTCTGAATTAAACTAATTTATTTTGATTTTAATAGAATGAGTGATGTCGCTACGTCAGCACCTTAAGTTAGGCATGAAGTAGCCTAGCTATTTCTTAGCTTTATGCGCTGCAGCTAAAAGTCCCAGGTGACAACTGGAGTTGTTTATTTGTCYAAAAAGCTTTATTTTCTTTTTTTTGAAGCTCAGCTGAAGGAGTTGGAGTTATGCTGCGTTCAGGAACACAGTAAAAAATCTGTTTCCAGACACACAACCTCATTGTCATTTCATAAATAGCCTACTATGAAAGATGATCCATTACACCAAATAAT
>NW_013952407.1:2582128-2584502 GCF_001266775.1 Austrofundulus limnaeus | reverse complement strand
GTGTGCATATTTAAACAGTTAAAGACAAAACAGAGCTGTTCAAAATTAGCTAATTATCGCGTGGGCATGTGATAATTCTTTTTATTCCATGTCACSGGACGGGCTCCTCAGATACCAGTSTGTATTTTATTTAGTTTTTTTCTGCATCATGGATCACTGCTGTAACTATAAAAAGGTTTAACCTTTTTGAATATTTCATGCTTTTATTGTTGTTGTAATTCAGTCATAGTCAATCTAAACTAGACTTCTGTAGAAAAAAAACTATTGTCAAAGACAATCTAATTTTTACAGAGTAATCCCAAGTAAATAAAAAATTGCAAAATGTTAATGATTTGATAATAACTCAAACAACTCTGTCTGTTAAGAAAAGCTAATATATTCTCATGTACATTTAGGCTGAATAAACTACAATGGGGAAAAAGACTTTTGTCACAATTTGCCAAGTTGTGTGAAAATATTATCAAARGTTTATAGAATTATCTGAATCCTTTACAACAAACTGCTTCCTCAGCAAAACCAGCTGCTGCTTCAGAAAAAAAACAAACACAAACTCAGAGAATTTAGAGCTGATTTAAGTTTTCTGTCAGATCAGAAACCTTTAAGTTGTGTGTTCAATAATTCTGCATGTTCTCATCAGTGATTACTCAGGATTTGACGAAAATTAAACTTTTTATTTCCAGAACAAAGCCTATTCTTATCTTGTTACAAACTCTACAACTTGTTTGAACCGCTGCTCGCTGGTGGAGAGAAATGTTGATCGTTTTTAGGTAGATTTATTCAACAGAGTTGATTCATAACCAGCCTTGACAGATGTGATGAAGTCCAGAGCAGCAAACACATTCTCASTTGTGAGCAGAGCCAAATGAAAGCCTATTGGGATTTTTCATTTTCTTTTTTTTTTTCAGTGACAAAAAAACAATATTCATCCTCCCCTTAGCACAGTTCTGTCCTCCACACTGGGGAATCTCCGTCTCTTTAAGTGGTAAATGCTTTCTTTTTGTTCACCACTGAGATGCAAGATGTTTCAGCTGTGTGAGGAGAAAATGKTTTTCACTGAAATTCTGTGCAAAGAAACTGCTATAACAAAGAAAGTCAATAAGCCCAAATAAAAACTCAACTCAGGTGAAATTTTTGTTTGATTTTGTTAAGAAAAACCTTAAGATAAATTGTTTTTTTTTTCCAAAAAAAAAAAATCAATCCACATCTGACCTTTTCCTCCATCCTGCAGGAGGCTGACTTCATGTTTCAATCAGTCACTCAGCAAAGACCCAGCTACACTTCAWTTTGGTTGAACACATCGTCTGCTGTTCAGATTCTGCCTTATTGGCCCATCTTGGTGCTCAGTCTGTAAATATTTTTTTCTGTGGAAGTTATGATTTATTTTGCCTTTTATTACATTTAACATCTTGGATTTTCTAAGCATTTGACACCTTATGTAGTTTTATGTTGTGTTTGTAGTTTTAAATGCAGTTTTACTTGAGAAAAACAATCTGAAAATAGTTTTCTGTTAATCTTTGAAAGATTTTTCTTTTCAGCTAATTTGCAGATTTTCATTTTTCACACTTTTGTTGATTTTTTGCTGTGGTGATTTGTGTGAAAGTATCTAACCATCCATCTATCAAAACTTAATAGCATCTTTAAGAGTCCATCAAGAAAGTTTCATATTTTATAATTCTCTGTAAGAAAAATAACAACTAAATAGTTGTGATGAAAAAAAGTTGTGATCTTTGTTTACTTTAAAATAGAGAAAACTATAGATTTTAAAAAAAGTAATTATTTGTTTAGTTTAGTTTTGTTGTAGTCTTTGTTCTTAACCATAATGTCATACAATGTATCATTTCATTAAAACTTGTTTAAAAATAATTACAAATACAAGAAGAATTTTTGATTGCTTCTACACAGTCTTTTGTTTCATGTTACCTTTGTGCAGATAAATCAATCCTGAGAGTCACCAAATGTGTGTTGGAGCCACTGTTGAAACAGAAAGTGGCTTAAAAACACAAAGGCAGCAGATAAAACTTGAACAATAGATTATAAGGACCCAATTAAGCCACAAAATGAGAAGTCTCGGCAGTGCAAAAGTAATGTCCTGCCTCTGTAGATCCTTTAGTTCATGCAGGGAGAAAAAAAAAGACCTTTAGTGCAAAGATAAATTAAAGCTTTATTCCTCCGCACTGGGAGCCACTGGTGTCCAAGGATGGAGAAAAATCTTAAAACTTTACTGTCATGCTGGGTGCTCTGTGTGAATGATATAGCGAACAACTTTTTCCTCTCAGCAAAACTATATTTCATATTTTTCTTTATTATTTAAAACAGGCTGCATGTTGCTAAAACCTTTCATATTAAAAATGTAACTAAAGCTCAGTATGTTCAT
>NW_013952407.1:2579424-2581511 GCF_001266775.1 Austrofundulus limnaeus | reverse complement strand
ATATATATATTTGCTAAAAAGTTTCAAACTTCTAGCAGATATATAAAAGTTTTTATTAGATGTGTTGTCTCGCTAACTTCCACATAGCTGGAATGATTTATACAGGAGCATTAATAATTCATGTGCTCACATATTCTYTGTTTAATGTACGCTGTGTGTTTGCTCTGTGTTGGCAGATCTTATAAACTGTGGCTCAAAGCAAAGCAAACTTCACATTTTTTATAAATACTTTTTATCAAACTGACAGAAAGGAAAGAATGGAAGCTGGTTTGTGCACAAGTTCTTAATTCTTTCCTTATTACATCTGATGTGTGAACATAACCACATTAAGCAGCTCTACCCACATTATAATGAAATGATTAATCCTGTGGGGGGGGGGTTGAGTGGAATTAAAGGGAAAACATCTTGAAATGAATAAGTTCCCAAATACAGAGCAAGTAAGAAGACTTACAGTGTAGCCAATGGGGTGAGATAAGTGATGTAAAGTCAAACAGCAGTTGAGCTTTGCTGTAAACTTACCAACATGATCAATTAAACAAAACATGAAGAACTGAAAATCCCATGTAACACTGCTTTCATCACATGAAGCTAATGTTTAGGTTAGAAGCGAATACCTGTATTTACTAAATATCAGTCTGTGTTTTAGAAAAAAAATTAATACAACTGTCAAAGAATTCTTGAGAAAATAAAAAAGACCCGCACTAATCAGATTTTCATCTTGAGAATTCACAGTGGCCCATCTTCATTAATTCATTATGGTGTCTTTCTCATTTAGCAGATGACACATTTCAAGCAGAGAAGCAGKTGTACAGACTGATTGATGTGATTTGTGGAGCAGAAGCTTGCCATGCATGGAGCTTCGCACCGTGCACACCCAGTTTGTCAAAGACAGATGTTGGCAGGAAACGGAAAGACTCGACTTCTAAATTAGCTCCTCTTCTTCCTATTTCTTTTGGTAACTTCACCACAATGTGAACTAACACATCTGATTCCTTCTGAGTGTGAATGGAACTCAGTCGTTGAATAATTGTAGTTCATTAAAAAAATGTGTAACAATTTTTCAAAGTCAGTCAGAATCCAATTTTAAAGTTAGTTAGTTGCATATGTTTTGACAGACACAAGCCAACAGTAAACGTGTTTGAACCATTTATTTCCAGAGCTTTCTTCTGTTTTACTTTCAGTGCTCTTTGCACTTCGAGTTGAAAATGTCAAACTTTTCAAAACAGGAGCCAGGATCACCACAGTCATTTTTTGCAGGCAACAACAACAAAAATAATAATAATAAAAAAATGAAAATTAAAAAAAACATCAGAAATTATTACTTTGGTACCCAGAGAAAAGTGTTTCTGCTCATGTTTGTCTGCACAGAGCTGGAGTTGTATATTATTTCAAAGAGAAATCATGACAACAAACACTGAAGAAACCTTTTTGTTAGAACACAATGCCCAAAGACTGAATGTGACGTGACTGTTGGATTTTAGCTTTTTACAAGCATCCTGTGAAATTGAGCTCTTTGAAGCACATTTAATTAAAAGTGCCGATTGGGCACTACTTCTTGGGTTTATTAGAATGGAAGGAAAACTGGATGAAGTTCTAGTTATTTCTACTGTGTAAAAAACATTGATTTATAAGTTGTAGTGATATGCTGTTTGTCGATGTTATGGACAATGCTAGATCATAAATAGGCTACCTCGTAATTATTAGCATAACAATGGGGRACCACCTGAATTTTCAGGAAAATAATTCATAGATTTTAAATCAGTCTCAGATACTGAGTTGTGAATTCTATCATTTTCAAGAACGAAACCCAATAAATGACGCACAGACAATGAAATTTCATAATATAACCTATATTAAACGATTCAGAGGTCACAATACAACAGATTATTTGGGCAGACAGAGACAATTATCATCAAACCTTAAGTTTAATAATAAACCTTAAAGTCAGTCATAATAAGCTAGTATCCTTCACCTGAATCACTTAACTAATCTACTCACAAAGATTATAAGAAACTTGAAGGTTAATAAAAGGAAGAATTAATCTACATAAGAGGGCGTAAATTAAAGAAAGTGACCAAGTTATATGG
>NW_013952407.1:2575415-2578798 GCF_001266775.1 Austrofundulus limnaeus | reverse complement strand
TTTTGATGTAGATGTATGTGCCAAAACTCAGCAGGAGATTGGTCCCAGAGAGGCTTTTTCTCACTAGCAGACCCGTTCTGCTAGACTTCGTGTCTGCTAAAACCTTGAGTTCTTTTGTGATAAGCGGCCATTTTGAGTACATCAAAGGTTCTTAGACAGTACTCAATCAACAGGAGGTCTGTTGCATCCTGTTGTTATCTTTACCACTCGTAGATAGTAAACAAAGGTTTTGGAGGTAAATYAATAAGTCATTGTTCTCTTGTAGACATGGGCAGAGTCATGTGATGGGGCCAAAGTCTTGAGGTAAACAAAGTTTGGATTTGACATTCCAATCCAAGTTATTGCTACAAAGTTGATGAGATAAAGACAAAAATTACAAAACCTTTTCCCATCACAACTTAGCAGTGAATTCATAAGATTGTCTAATGTTCATTTTAGAGGCTGATTTATTTATAACCCAGATAACTAGTACTAAATAGCTGCACATCTCAAAAGAGCTTGCYCTTAAAATGGGTGGTGTGATTTATAAAGATTGCATGTGCAAAGGATAACAGGTAAAAAGTTTGTGGAGAGGATTTAGCATGACATAGCCATGTTTCCACCAACATTTTTCATGTGTATTTTGAAATGTCACATTAAAAAAGGTTAATGGAAAGGGCAAAAATTGCAAAAACATCCTGAAAATGTTTTCAATTTCTTTTCCCTTTTTGTTTTTGGATTTACTGAAAAAGAGTTATTGCGCAAAAGGGGAGATGGAATCATTTGTAGAATAAGCTCTGARGTAGCGCACATTTAACTTGATCAGCTGTTCCCACTGTCCAATAACTGCAGAGGCTACAGTTGGTCCCTTCTACGGCTGTCGGCATCTTCCCAGATATTCCCGTAACGTGAAGAGAATTGCATTTATTTTTCTACAACTCCATACAGCATGTAAGATGGTCAATACTAGTTGATATGACAGAATAATCACAACTTTCCCAACATCAACACATTTCTGATAACTTCTCTCCATTGTCCCGAGACATGAGGTCCCTGTGAGTTTGCAGCCTCTACTTCCTGTTTACTGCAGCCCTGAGTAACATCAACGTCCAACGTAATTACACTTTGCGTAGCCTGGCTGATTTGCTCCAAGCCTGTTGATGGAAACACGTTGGATGCATATTTCTTATTTTGGGACATTTTAAAAGTTCGCTCAAAATTCACATTAAAATTAGATGGAAACACGGCTGCTGATGGAGGCAAACCTGACACAACAAAATGTTTCAAGAAGTTTTTCCAACAAGGGTCAGCAACCCTCAGCTCTGGAGCCACATGACTCTTTGTTGTCTTCACCCAAAAAAGTGCTTTATTAGTTAAATTATTATTCGTTAAGTTTTTTGTTTTATTAACTTTTTCATTCACAAATCATGCACCACAGATACACCCATGATTGGCAGTCCAGCGCACAGAGGCACGCAGAGGTGACTGAGAGGTTTGCACATCTTTTTGCACATGCTAACCTTTGATAAATCAGCTCCTTAGTGTTTAAGGTTTAKATATCTAAATCCTGCTTATGTACAAATTTAGTCAAGTTTTTTTTCTTTTGTTGGAAGCTGCATCATATTTGATTTCATCTTGAGTTAAGATTGAGTGTTTGATAAATAAATATAAATAAAGATCACAAGACTGCATCAAATCATGCCAATAAGAATTTTAAGCAATTGATTCGCATAGACATGCTGTAAGCTATAAATCTACAGTATATACACGCTAAATTATTTTTAAGGGAGACACACACACACACACACACACACACACACACACACACACACACACACACCACAACCTTCAGTCCTGACCCCAATTTGTCATGCAGCCACACTTATTTAGGACCAAGGTGACACGTAGGGTTAATGTTGTGAAAGAGTGCATCATCAAGCTACTCTGTCATTTTTTTCCTGACTCATACAAAGTGATTTTTTTGCCGTGGCCTCTCCAAACCCAAAAGTACTTTTAAACTCAGCAGTGCTGTCATGCAAGAGTCATCGAAGACCTTTGTCTTCAAGGAGAAACTAAATGAGAAATTAATGATCTCTTGCAGGCCTTGGACCCAGGTCTCGACGACGAAGGTTCCGTCCAGCTTTTATTACTGTTTATCATGACAGATATTTATCCACGTGAAAGCTTCAAGCTTTCAGCATCAAATAGTGCCAAAACTTACAAGTCAAATCACAAACAGCAAAGGAAAACTTGTAAATAATATCAAAGCATCTTATAGACAACCTGCCATGTAATTTTTACTCATAGCGGCATGACAAATGAGAGCTTCGTCAGAGAAATACCTGCTTTTTTAAAAAAAGACCATATAGGAAGGAGCAGCTTTCCAGATAAACTCACTCCTGCAGCTGAATAGATTTAGGCGAGACAATTATTTTGTGAAGTAAAGAAAAGCTTAAGAAACCAAAATAACCCACAGCTCGTCTCATTTCATTCATAATGCAATGAATGAGACGGAACAGACACACAGGTCTTTGAATAAAACAAACATTTTAAAATGGCTGACCTTAGTCTGTAAGGAATAAAAAAAGAGTAACAGTTTCCATGAAGCAATTGTTCTTCTACTTATCTATTTTGCATGTACGTATTCACAAAGGAATCCAAAGGATTTCATGCAAAACAAGCAATGTTAAACATCAGGTTAAGCAACTAATAGCTGAATAAAAAACAAGAACTTTACAAAAAAAGTTAAAAAAAATCACTTGAACCAATATTAATATTTCAAATTGTATTTTAAAAAAGGCATATCAGTAACATGTTGATAATAAATGTAACAAAACAGAATTTCAATTCTGGAAAGATGTAACAAGAGTGTTTCAGCTCTCTAAGGGAAAAGAGGTGAGGGCCTCAGAAAATAACAAGAATGTAGGTCAGAAAGGCCTCAGACGGTAAAAAAATACGTGACACAAGAACAGAAGTTGTACGGTTCATATTAGGGAGGAAATGGGAGTGGATGAGTTTTACTTTTCAGTATTTTTTAATGGAATATTTTCTATTTTTCTCTTTGTTTTGTAATAATTGTGATAATCTACACAGACTATCAAATTATGTGAAATACTTTAGTTTTTTTCAAGAGAATAGCTGACCAACTTATAACGATAAAATTTGAAGTAATTTTTTTTGGCTTTTGCCTTTAATGGCAATAATGAGTGAACCTGTTCTTGTCTTCATTTATCATGTTGATGTTCTGATGTATTGTTTGCTCTGGTACGAGTCTGATTTGCTGACAGTTTTGTTTTCACATATATTTTAGTTAAAGTTATTCTTTTCTTTAAAAACAACAGCATAAATTCAACAAACAACAAAAATACAAATCATAAATTAAATGAAAGGTAGCAGCAGAAGAA
>NW_013952407.1:2556952-2574591 GCF_001266775.1 Austrofundulus limnaeus | reverse complement strand
AATAAATCCTTTACTTTGTACAATACTGCAATAGATTTTGCTGTTTGTTCTTAAATGATTTATATTAGGTCTCCATATCAGATTCTCATCAATGACGACACCCAAAAACTTCACCTAAATGACTCTACAGATCTCAGTATCATCAACTCTAAATGGAACATCGACAGTGTTACCAAATATATAATTAGTCTTATCTAAATTTAACGATAATTTATTGAGTTGAAACCAAGTTTGTATTACAAAAAATTCTGTTAGCAACATCCGTTCCATATTTTTTACCACAACAAAAAAAGTATCATCTGCAAATAAAACACGTATTTTACATCCCTCTCTAATTTCTTGTGAATGGGTGAAAGTAATGTGATGTATTTTCTACAGATGGCAGATATTATAATAAACCAACCAAAATGCTGGAAAGGAAAATGAGACTTTGGATGTACTGTACAAATTAAACCGTATAGACTTCCCTCATGTGATTGGCTGTTAATGTTTCTGTATAATTTGCAGCCTGAATGTGTGGTAGGTTGTTAAAAACATATTTAGTTTCAGGACAACTCAAATAAGGTAAGTAACATAATAAATGAGTAAAATAAAACTTGAACTGTAGCCTGGAGGCACTGCAGAGATGAACTTGGTGTTTGTCCAACWGTGGGATGCAACTCTTTGGAAATGTCTTCATAAAAATATATAAATAATCGATTCGTGTGGTTTTAATAAATAACTGACTGAAGAAAGTTTTAATAATTATTCAGATAAAAACATGGTTGAAGGGAAGATTTAGAGAAAAAAATATATGGAAATGGGGTTTTCTGAAACTAGTTTACAAAAAGCAAACCTACCACATATGAGGGCTGCATAATTTTTGTAGCCAGAGGCAAGCATTCAACAAGGATCCCATGGMTTTTTTTTTCTTCTTTCACATTATTTGTTTGCTCAGGTGTTGAAGTGCTGAAAGTGATGTGTGACTCCTAATAACCCTTGCGATTTGAAAATCTCATCCCGAGCTCATCCATTCAGCTCAAGGCCTTAAAAGGACACCCTTTTGTTAATGTGCAGAGCTTTCATTCTCTGCACTCGGAGGATTAAAGCGAGCGTGTGGGTGGAGGTGCAGTCAGGCAAGTGGGACTGTGGGGGTTCAGAGAGGTCCACACCTGAACAGAATCCTGCTGGTCAAACACAGGTAACTGGGCAGTGACAAACTACAGGAGCAGCCCTGGAGGAGTATCAGTCCTCAGTGCTTCAGCCGTGACAAAAGATTCTGTTCAAGAAAGTCGGGGGAATTTAGGAATGCATTTCAGCTTTTACAACAAAAAGTTTGACATAAACCCTCCTATTTGTTTTTCTCAATTGTCATGCAATATTGTGTGGGGGACTAACATTCAGGTCTAAAACTGCATGCAGAGCTCCAGAGGCAGTATGATTAAAAATAATAACTTTAATTAAAATAAAAAAGTGATCCAAAGGAGGAGAGTCCGGAAACAAAATCTAAAAGACAAAGAGCAGAGTGGAACAAAGGCTGACTTGGCATACGAGAACTTGGGTGAGGATCTGACAAAGAGCAACTGAAAACCTGGAGCAAAATGTAAACTGAGGAGGTCAGGAGTTTRTAAAGGCAGGTGTGGTCCTTATTAGAGTGAAACCTGGCAAACTGACAGAAGAACACAAACAGAACAGAGATAATAATAAAAAAGCACATTCTGTTTAAAACCCAACATAAAAAGTAGCTTAAAACACTATAAAACTATAATTATAGATGAATGTCAGACTTGTAAAAATCGTTTTTATTGTTACCATCACCTGTTATTGTTTATGTAACTGAACATTAAATTATTGTCTTAAGATGACACTCAAAGATGAAAGGTTTCTTCTTTATGGAATACACTTTATGTTTTTATTTGTTTATATATTTATACTCTTTAATGGTTGTTAGATGCATTATTTTGTAAGAAATGAAGAATAATATTTTTGATGAAAAAGAAGTGATAGAAATAAAGTCGCAGGAGAAGGAGTGGGCTAGTATTTACTTCTTTCCACTGCTTTGAGCATGCAAATATTGTTTATTAGTAATTTTTCTTTTACCTTCTGTTGTTAAATTCAATAAAGCTTATTTAAGGGAAAAAAACATAAAAWAAAAAATCATGGCAAAGAAAACAAGAAGCAGACTTAAAACAAACAAAATCCCAGAGTGAAAGTATCACAAAAATGCTAAAAAATTTGAGATAGCTTTATAAAGAACACAAGATTTGGATTAGTTCTTTTTATGTTTTCAAATGATGAACATTGCTAAGGGAATTTAATAATAATCAAGATCTCAAAATGTGCATATTTAATGCAGTGAGTTTAAGTTATGCACACCTGTCCAAAAATGTTGGTGCTGTTAGAATTATATGAAAATGAATGCATGTTGTTTTTTAACCTTAAGCTAACTTGCATATATTTTAATGCAAAATATGGACAAAGGTGGATGTGCAGTTTTATTTATATAAACAATCTCTGGTTTGCTGGTGTTACTTGCCTTTTTATTCTGGATTTGAGTGTAAATCAATGAGCATTCACCTCTCAGTAAATTATGTTGCTGAAATCCACCAAAAATGCTGCTTATCAGGCATCTGTGTCCTCTCATCCCTAACAACATAATGGTGTTTTGTATTAGAAGTAGAACATGGACATAATAGACTGTCTGCTGCCCTCTACATCTGCTGGCAGTTGGGAGTGACACATTGATTTATGGTGACTTGGAGGAGCTGTAATGCATTTATTAGTTTGATAAGATTTACCCATCAAGGTCACACTCCAGTGGTTCCAGGCATCTGCTTGGTGACTGAAAATCTGATTCAAAATGAAGAACAACAATCTGCAAGTGACCCCTAACAACCAGTGGCATCATTTGATGTCATCAGCGTGTTTTTTTTTAGCTTCTTTTATAGCCTCTAACACTGTTAGCCTTTTTACAGTGTAAGCACAAACTCCTGCAATAGTTACACATTCACAGCAGCTGTCTGCAACTTTGTTAGGAAAACCAGTTAACTATTGTGACACACTGGCAATGCCCCTGCATGCAAGATACTGCTGTTTCCCTTTTTAACYTTAAAACCCTCCACACTGACATTACTACAAACGTACTTTATGAGAAATCTACACTACCTGTCTTGCAGWGTCAGATTTATAGCTGCTGGAGTCCAAAGCTGTTGCAGTATCTGCTGTAGCAGATCTCCTATGGCATTGGTACTACTGTAATTGGGTCTTAATTGCCATGGCGATCTACTTTTAGCACAATTAAAATGTTGTCTCTGCATATTGACAGCTACACAACGAGTTATAGCTTGACTTCCCCATAATTCCATTGGTTTCTCAGCCCATTTTTTGAGAGTTAAATTAGACCAGKTGACCCTAAACCAGATAAAATCTGAAACACATATATGTGCAGCACTGTGACACACTGAATTACTAAAACACTGGTTATGTGTTAACACATGTTTATTRGGTTTTGCACATGTTAACAGAATTTATTAAATGTTTGAATAAATGTAGRATTTTACAATAAATAAACTTGGGATAAACTAAAATAAGGCTGCACAGAAAAACAACACAATAGTGATTTTGCTGTATAATTTTTTCTCAGTTCACCAAGGTTCTCCCAGCACTTTCTGTGTTTACATCAAGGCCACTGAGAGTCCATTGAATTGGTCACAGGTATTATTGGCACACAGAGTGAGAAACTAAGAATATGAGAGCTCAAGATTTACTGCAGAACTTTGCAGTGTTGATGTTGAGGAACTTGGTTCTGAATTGACAACATGTTGATGTATTTAAGACACAATCAATATGTAAAACACAAACAGCAACTAATATGCATTTTTTCCCCTGCAGGGTCAGAGGGGAGCTGGCATCTACGTCCAGTAACGATGCTTCTAACTGCCAAAAAATTCTAAAGGAGTTTCTGAAAATTTTAAAAGCAACCATCTTTCAAAACATAAACTGTAACATTATTAAGTTGTTTTTATATTAATGATTATGAAAGTTTAATTACTTTTTATTTATAAAGTCAACATCTTTTGTAGTTGGTAAGCCTGATGAGCAATTATCAGAACTATTTAATGAAACTCGAAGTACAATAAGTCAGCAGAACCAAAAAGGCAGAGTGTGTACTTATACTCTGATTTAATTATAGCTATGTAATGCTTTAATTACAGCTGGTACACATAACAACAAATAACCCTGTTTGCCGTGGTTGAGCAGCAGCACGTAATAATTGTGCAGCCATAGATTTCTGATTTGAATAGCTCTTCCAAAACATCTCCTCGCCAARTGCTCATCCTTGAGAAGAAGACTAGTCATTTTAAAGATTTAAGGAAAAAATTAAAAATAAGGATGGCCTTTATTTTAATTTAATAACAAATGTGGCAGCACATACTGAGACTAGCCTCTGAAATACATAAGTTCTTCTGTCCTGATAATTTGATTTTTAAACAGGATGACCTTTAAAGAATGAATTTCATTGACATTTATCCACACCTTTACAGAAAAACGTAGGATTGTTGCGTAGATTGAAAATACCAACAGAATATGATGAATTGATTTTCTAAACATGCTTGTTTAAAGGTGGGTGGTCTGTATGGGTTTAATTAATAAAGCTAATGAATCTGACACATATAGTCATGGTCATGATTTTTAGTATAAAAAAATCCACAAACTCCCATAAAGCTTTAATGGGGAAACTAAATGTCTTTCTTAGCTCAATGTTACACTTTGCACCTTTTCCCTGCAGAAGACATGAGCTCCTTGATCAGAAAACTTTAAGATGAGCAAACTTGAACAACTCTGAACCTGTTAAAAAGATTTTTTGGGGTGTTGCAGTTTTCATTGATGAGGTGATTKAGTGTGCTCAAGCTGTGTGAAACACCTGTAGTGACCCAGCAGGAAGCTCAGAGGGAGTTACGKTTCAGTATTGAGTAGCGTGTATCCCAAGCAGGCACTTTTATATCCCATTTGCAAACAAAGCAACGGGATTTGAAACTGTTATTTGAAAGAGCTAATTTAATTTTACTGCTATGCCTCAAGGAGAGTAAAATGTTTGTGGGTCTACACGAAGGCTTTGTGGCGCTTCTCCCTCTTTTGTTTTGTAGTTCCATATGTTTTTCTCTATCTGCATTTTTAGCTTTAATGAGTCAGCAGCAGTTGCTCTGAAGCACATAGGAAAAAGGCTTCAGAGGAATTGCAGTGAAGTGATTTGTAACATTACCCCGCGTTGACTTAATAAGTGAGCAATTTAAAAGACGGATTAGCTTAACCTGGTTTTCACACAGTGCAGCCATTTATTGGTGTCACTGCTCGTCGTGATAGAGGAAACTAAAAATTCTCCCCAAAAATAAACTTCGATAAAAATACATGAAAAAGACAGCAGGCAGATTCAACTGAAAATGCATTAAAAACCACACATAGATGTGAATATATAAGAGTATTGTGTGTCTCCTAAAAGCAAAACTCTCCAAATTATGCAAGTTTTGAAAAGATAAAATCCATACAGATCTGAGACCCTGTGTCCTCATACGTGAATATTGCATTTTTGATACATCAATTTATTCAAATTTAACCCATTGGCCTCATTAAAGGACACTACCAATGCCCTCTAGTGGTCCCATGTCAATATTACACTCATTTGTGTGAAACAAAATGGCAGGGATCCCAGTAAAAATCTTCTACGGCAAGTCTGGTAAGAAAAATGGCCAAAGTAAAAAAAACACATTACATTTCATGCTTAAAACCAGTATATTTATGCACCGCTGGCTTCAAAAGTCATGCAAATTTGCCTTTTTTCTTTATAACTGAAGCAAAGTACAATGTCGATAAAGATAAAGTACTCATTTGAGGACATTGGGACTATAAATTTTGTAATTAATTGTATCTTGAGGTTCGATAAATCTGCAAATATTTAGAAAAGTTCACAAGCATAAATAGTTATTGCAAGTGGTATATTTGTTCACCCAATCAAGATGATCTGGCCAAATACTTTGTGATTTCCTGTCATTATTTCATGTAATGTGCTCTTCAAACTGAAGAYCAATCTGAAAGTTGTCATGGATYGTGATAACAWTGTGKTTCAATGAATTTTCTCTGGTCAACAACTGGCTGCTGTATTGCCAAAATAACTAAGAAAATGGAACCCCTAGAAAGGCTATCATGAAGTGGCTCAAGTTTTGCATGGTAATTGCTTATTATCCCTTAAACAGGTTTGACATTTTGAGACCCTGTGTCCTCATATGAGGACATAATTTTTTGRAAAACCTACTTCCTGTACCATGACAGAGTCTAGTTATTATACTTATTAGGTCCTACAAATCCCATGTATCTTGTAGGAAAAAAATGCACACAAAAAACATGGATCTCAGGACATTAAATATGTGCYTAAACAGGTTTATTGAACAGTTTCTGTTAACAATAAGTTGTACTGAAGAAATTTATTGGAGCTTGTTTARTTACTGACTTTTAATAGCACCACACTTTCTGTATTTTTTCTTAAATGAAACATGATATATTTTTATAAATTATTTTGTGATTAATTTTGTGATTAAAATGATTATTTTTATGTATGGATGGCTAGGCAATATAGTCACTCAGAGCAGGAGGTATATATAAGTAGTTACATGCCTGAGCACATATCCATWATTGAATTAAAAACACTAGTTGAACAGGAAGAATGTCTGAAGACTGGAACCTGGAACGGATAGGGTGCCCCCATGCAACGGCAGTAGGGGGCGGGGGGCGGGGTGTCAAGTCTTGAAGGAGTTGTTAAATTGGACAACACTTCCTGGATGTTTGGCTGAATGCAGACGAGAGCATTAAATCTGTCTTTCAGTGCAGTGCTGTTGTGTGGTTGTATGATTCTCTTTAAATACAAACAGCCAAATATTGGTGAACTTTCTGTTTGGTTGTGAACACGTAACAAAGTAAATGAGCATGCATACATTTTTAGTACTATAAAAACACTGAAAAATAAAGTACATTTTAAGTAAATTATAATGTTGGCTGAACTGCTTTTTTTAAGTGAACATAGTCAAAAAAACATTTTGAGTAAAGCAMTTTTGCAAAGTCACAAAACAGACGCTTAATTTTCCATACTCTCTGTTCAGATTTGAAAACATGTTCAACGTTCAGACTGAATCAATTTCTGCTGTTCAGGGCTGCCTCCCTGTGTTTTTAAAAGTACACCGAGGTGTACTARAAAATTTGTACCAATGAAAATCTGATGTTATTCTGATACTGACCACTGGCAGAAATAAGGATTTGAACCCTTGAATTAAAAGGTCAAACTCCTGCTGTCAGCGTGCCAGTTATCTCCTCTGACTCCATCGTGAAAAGCAGAATTTACCAGATAAATCAAAGCCAGTGAGCAATACATGAAATAAGCACGAGCTTTACAGCAAGTATRGTCAAGGTGAAATGTGATTTATGGCACCAAGGAAACAATGCACACAAAAACAACATGCACAATCTCAGGTAGTTGAGGAGAAGAGGATCAAGCAGACATGGGGATAGAGAAAATAACCACAGTAGGACCAAAGGGAGAGTTGTGAACTGGAAATAAAAACTATTTTTAATTTTAAAAAAAACTGATTTAATAAATAGGTGAAAATGTATTCTTATGTGTCGTTCAGGCTGGTGTTTCTTCGTCTATTAGCCTGTGTTTTGGTCAGGGTTAGYCACCAAACTAAGTTTGCCTGACAGATGACAGCTGAGACACGTCAGCCACTGGGAGTAAACCAAATCTGCTGACACGTTTTCCCAGTTATTTTTGGAAATTTTTTTTGTAAATAACACTAACAAAACAATGTTACTCTAAAAATGGTTTAATTRACAAATATATACTAACATTAGAACAGACTCTGACAAATGAGCAGCCCAGAGTTTACACCAGAAAYCTGTATTTTTTTCTTTTCTCTCTTTTTGCTCTGCTCTCAGACAGAGYGAGAGTGTTTTGACAGCGCTGTTTTTGCTTCTACATAACATAAAGGCGTGAGTCATGGGAGCTCAAAGATGTCCCTGGAAGCATGTTCGTGAAGCTTTCAGAAGCCTTGTTTGTCACCTTTTCACACAWTATAGGAAAACTCACAAGGCCCCCACACACAGCTGCTGCAACATAAACATATTTTTTTCCCCTTTTCATTTAGTTGTGTTTTGCATGCTGAATATAGGTTGTTCAGTTTACAGGTCATGGCTAAAGAACACCTATGTGTACATGTTAAGTAAAAGTGAATTTATTTAAGATWATAAACAGAAACAAAGAGAAAAGGCTCATTTTATTAAGAGTTGTGCACAAAGGAATTTTTCATCCAGGCCTTCACAGAGCAACAACACCCCACCRTCTTCCCATATGGCAACAGAAATGTTGCTTTTGGACAGCAGTGGGCTGCTGGAAAGGCTCAAAGATCACAGGAAAAAGTCTGAGCTTTTCAACTGTCATGAAAACCCCCAAGGGACCYGTCCTACAGGATCCAATGGCATCTGTGGGAGGCAGGACAAATCCATAAAGACCTGGCCACACAAGCCACAGGACCCAAAGGAATCCAGGCTATACCCCTGACGTTCTTTGTCCTTGTTCTGACCTGTTAGAGCTGCTTTGGCAGCAAGAAGGGAGACTTCTTTTAGGTGGAAAGTTATAGTTTTGTGGCTGGTTGGTGTACAGCAATCAGTCTCATGAAATTAAGCATATTGTTTCATTAAACAGATTTTCCATGTAGATTATTTCTGTTCTAATCCTGTGATTCTGGGTTGTAAATATTCTTTATTAGGCGCAGAGGGCTAATTGCATCACTTGGGATAAAACTGAGTTCCTGTGGATAAGAAACAGGATGCAAGCGTAAACATGAAATCAAAGTGATGCTTTCCTGAGAGGTCAGGTGCACCTTCACGAGAGGATTAACTTTCCCTTTTGTTGCACCTCGTAATTAAAAATAWTTTGTGCTGTTTGATCTTTCTGCAGGGGTTACTGTAACAATCTCATATTCAAAACTGAAAACTAATTGAAATCAAATATCAAAGACAACCAACATGCTTCTCCTATAATACATAACAAATTGTTCATTGCTGCATCAAATTTTGTTTCCTCTGACTGTTCAGACGTTTACTTTAGTTGCTACACTTTGTCTCCTAATAGGCTTTGATTCAAGTGAGATTAGATGTTTTCTCCACCTCACATCTGTGGAGCAACCATCTGTGCATGACTGTCAGATGAACAGTCACGTAACGTWTGGGTGCATATTGTATGGGAGGGATGAAATGGTTTGCTGCAAAGCAGAGGCTGATGCTGAATTGGCAAATAACAGGACCAAAGACCTTGTGAGAATCTATAAAAGTCAAGGTTATATAGTACAGAGTTTGTGTGGAAGCCTGCTGTGATTTGTGGATGTGTTGTTTTTGAGGATGAAGGAACTTTAAGGTCAATTTTTATCAGGAGAAGCATTAAAGCAATGAGTCTGATTTCTTTTTAAGTAGGGTTCTGTGGGAAAATTATGAACAAATAATATCCCACCTGTTGTAGACAGCTCTTTGAATGACCTCGGTTTGGAGAAATGGAGGTTAATTCAGAAACYATTGACAAGTTAACAACAAGACCAGGAAAAAAAAACAAGACACAAAAGTGGATTTCTGCCATCCTTAAACAACTTTAAMCTAAAATAAAACCATAGCACTTCATGTAAATACTACTGTAATGYAAACATTACAGTTTCTTTTAAAATAATATGATGAGCATCTCTATCAGTTTTTTTTTTTACTACACTGCATTTAAATCAATTTAGGGTTTGAAAACAAAAAACAGCAGCGGCTWGCTTCAGTATGTCTAGTATAAAATGTGGGATTATTAGTAACAATGATTTTTTTTTCTGCCAGAATAAAATGTGCAAAATATCAGGGTATAAAGGTTATGAAATATTGTTTGCATTAGGAAATAATTGTTTTAAGTACACAGTTTGCTATGGGTCTTCTCAGACTCAGCTCATCAGTTTAATTTGAATTAACCTCTGAACATATGGCAAGGGAAATGTTACTTTTTACCTTTTCAAGCCAATGCCACATGAAAAGGTCTAAAATGTTCCTTCAAGTATTTGAGTACTTAATATCTTATTTTAAAATAGAATAAAATATGTCTGTTTTCTGCAATTGTCAAAAACAGTTTGATTCTTGTTATGAACCATGCTTGAAAGAGAGTAATCAATTCCTGTTCTTTTTAATACACTGCAATAATTAGTGTGTTGTTTACGAGAACAAAGCAGGCAGTTCACTTTTCAGACTTCATAGCGGTGTTCGTTGAAAGGAAGCGCAGGCAGAGACAGGGGTTGGTCGCTCATTCCCCTCTGAGCAACAAAAGCAACGTTCAGCATTGAAAGAGGAGCGCCATAAATGAGAAACTCGAGATTGAGTAACCAATCAAAGCTACTACTGTTTCTGTAGCTTTCCAGRTGTACGCGGAAAAGTCTCTTATTTACTATGATGGCAGAGGCAAACTAACTTGTGGTGACCAGAGAACACAAATGCACTTTTTCTTCTATCTTATTTAATGAAAATCAAATGAAAATTTAGCCACAGGCCAATAAGTCTTTCACTACTTTGTCTTCCTCCGTGTCTTTTTTTCCCCTTCCTCATCCGTTCCTGCGTTGCTTTGAAGTGTAAATCAGATTCTGATGATGTACGAGCAGACTGTACACCAGAGACGCTTCTGCAGCACTCAGGGCATGCAGGGTGTAAGTAGATGTAAGTGTATCTTTTTCACTCAATGTATAGGTCAATACCACATTACAAAAACATGAGGATATGAGAAGCCTCTTATGTTTAAAAAAGCTTTTAGCTGACATTAACCAAGCAACTAGCAATAAAAAGACCTTTAAGTCTGCTTAAAACAGAAACACAAACACAAGCGTCAAGTACTTCTTGTCAAAGACTCCTTCTTCTTCCTTTGATCATAAAAATCCTAGTTTGAGTGATAATGAGCATTTATAAGGAGCTTAAATCATTGAAAGACATTTTTCAACAGTTTTTTCCTTTTATTTATTTACATGTACATTATACATAGATACATTTTTAAAATAATATTTAATTCAGCTAGATTGACAGCTTTCTTTGACAGTGTCTCCCCCTATAGGGGTATTACCTTAGCAGCTTTGTGACGTCATCCCAACCTGGTGCTAACGCTGCTGAGGACACCCTCAAACTAAGTTTTTTTTTGTCTTGAAGAAAAGAGGCTCCTAATTCCCAGGAGGACACAACTGGGCAGGGTTCTCATATGTGGGTGTTAAAACCACAGAACAAGTCGTCTCTGCTTTTCCACACCTCTCAGATCAGCTGAGTGACTTCCTGTAAGTGCTCTGTCCATCTAGACACACCTGTCCTTTAGCAGAGAGGTGACTGCAGGTGTGAAYGAACTTCATGAGGCAACAAGCGACTATCTCAAAGATTTTTCCTTCAACACTGAGAAGTGGGACTATACCCTGAATTACTGAGGTTTACTCACAGAAATGCTTGTAATTTAAAAAAAAAAAGATCAACACACAAAGCAAAAACTTTAAACTTAGTAAATAACTTATTGCTGGAACTTTAACTCAGGATTTTAAGAGATTAAAATATCCATTTCCTATGTTTTAGGACACAGATAGACACGAAGATGTTGGGTCAAAACCTTTTTAAGGGAATTTAAGAGTTGTTCAGTAATATAATTTATGATGTAGTCTTCTTCATTTTTTTTTGTTTGTTTGTTTGTTTGTTTGTTTTTTACCAGGACTGTGTATTGGCAAGAATTTGGTGGTATATGTATCACAACACAGGGGTTATAATAGGATATATTGGGATACTGTAGGCAAGGTGTAATTTTGCCTTTTTTCTGCAAAAAAGTCTAATTTTTTTAAGACATCTGTAAAAAGAGCACACCATGCATTAAGTGCGTTCAGTTCATCTTTTTACAATCAGAAGAACACTGAACAAAGACTGATCGATCAATCAAATCTACCTCTGGGTGCAAATAAAGTTGACTGATTGACATTCTTACAACATCCATCCATTAGGTCATAATTAAAATTTGATACAGTGCCTTTGAGAATGGATACASTGTCAGGAAATGAAATTTTGTGATATTTCAGTGTATTGATATTTTGACACACCTCTTGTTTTTACACCTAATTCTATTACAACAAAGAGTATCTACTTTAAAAACCAAAGGAAAGTGTCATGCCTGACCCGGGAATGATCCAGAACGTGAGTGAATTTTYTGTTTAAAWATGTTTAGGCTGAATTACAACAATAATCTGAAAGCGGGACMTAAGGAGGTAGAGCTGGTGCCTCTCAGTAAGACGTTTGTCTGATTGAATTGAAACCTTTCTAGGTAGAGTTTGCACGTTCTCTCTGTGCATGCATGGGTTTTCTCTAGGTACAATGGTTTCCTCCCACAGGCCAAAAACATGACTGTCAGGTTAACTCCAAATTGTCCCTATGTGAGTGAGAGAGTGAAGGGTTGTTTGTGTGGCCCTGTGATGGTCCAGGGTGTGCCCCACCTCTCGCACAGTGACTGCTGGATATGGGCACCAGTGACCCCCCCAGTGACCCTGAAAGGATGGAGCCATTTAAGATAATTGATGGATAAAGCAGAACTAAATGGAACTCTTCATCTCTATTTCTTTTTAAACTTAAGGAGAATTACTCATGATTTGTCATTATTATTCTGCCAAACTAGACTTCTGCTGTTCATCAAGCGCCCCGCCACCGTTTTGCAATACATTAGAAAATACAAAAAAAATTCTGCATAAAAACACCCCTTTGCCCCCATCTTGAAGGATCTTTTCTCCCTCAAAAAACCCAACATGATTCTCTGGGTCTTGCTTTMTATTTACTATTTTATAAGTCAATTTACTCAACAAAAATGCTAAATTAATGACACGTATGACCTTCTATATCTATCAAAGCCTCCAATACTTCCTGAAGATCTGTGGCTTTTTATTTTATTTTATTTTATTTTATTTTATTTNTTTTATTTTATTTTATTTTATTTTATTTTATTTGGTGGCTTTATTTGAAAGGATAAGTTGTGGCTCTCCAAACGCAGCTCGTGGAGCAAAGTCTGTTAATAACACTCGGACATCTGACCTCAAAATGCACAGAGATGAGATTATTAAAATTTCTCTTAGAGAAAGAAGGCTAAACTTCAAATGTGATTTTATTGGCTGCACGCTGCTTTGAAGGGGAAGTGGAAAAGATGGAGTTTTTTTTTTCTGATCATGTCTGACTGTTGAGTGTGTTAAGCAGATAAGACCAGGCTACAGTGATGAGGGGTGAGCTGAGAGTGTTTGCAGCTTAATGAAATCTTGTGCAAGAGCCTTGCAACAATCTTTACCTGCAACATTACAAACTGTTTTTGAATTTTGTCAGCAGGACCTTTGATYCACTTTGTATGCCAGTTTAATCCAAAATGTGCACCAAAGTCCTTTTTTTTTTACTTAACAGCGGTGTTGAAACACATRCTTCTTTGAGCTTCAGAAATATTCATCATTATTAGTTTTGCTCATTACTCACTGCCAGATTGTTGAAGTTTATGAGTGCATTTGACTGAACACGCTCCTGTGATATTGTGTCCACCTCTTTAAGATTAATTAGGTGAGTGATGCTGGTCTAAGTCTCCACATTTCACTTGTTTCATCATGTATTACAACACCTTATTTTGTCATTTGGGTGATTGTGATCAGAGGGGTGTGGATGAATTCACTCATTAGAAAAAAAAAGACGGTTTTGATCAGAATTTCCACCTTTCAGCTTTTGTCAGTAAAAACTAGTTATATCATTTGAATCCCCTCAAGTCTTTCAGCAAGAGGTGAGTGATAGAGTGAGAGGAAGACAAAAACTGCCTGCATAATTCTGAAGATATGAACACTGAATAAGATCAGGGTTTTTTTTTGTTAAATTTCTCTGGTACTTTTAATATTAGTCATTCTCAAACTTGAAGTATTTAGCATCAAAAAGAACCAATTTTTAAAAATATGTTGTAATGAGTTGTCCAGATTAACTGGCCATCTAAACTCCCTCAGCTTATAATAAAACAAAACATTTTTTCATCTTTATTAGAAGACAACGATTCTCATAAAAGCATTGCCCTCTCCATGTTCAATCAGCCCCGGTCTCACAGCTTTCAGAACACGTTTGACTGTGTTTCTCAGGAACAATGCTAAACCATACAAGGCGTCTACAGCATGTCTTAGAGGAGTTGGTGCTGAACTGGTCCACCTGCAGTCCACAAATCTCACCAACTGAAATCATTTGATACATCATGAAACACCAGAATTSCAGGTCATTAATCTGCTGTTATGGGTGAGAAGGAGTGAGGCATTTCTTGTGGTGGTGCCAGTTCCTCCAGTGCTTAAGAATAAAAACTGTTTTAGATTTGCAAATCATTGCATTRTATTTTCTWATACAGTTTACACAATATCTCAGTGTTTTTGGAATTGAGGTTGTAGAATTTTACAAACTACTTCTTGTACTACAGTATTTTGTGTCACATTTTGTCATGGGTACAGTTTGCTGAACAATGGTCGCTGTCTCTGCTGATTAAGGGACTTGCTCTGGTAGTTTCTTTGTCTGGGTGACCTGACAGTGATTATTATAGGATAACCTCTCACACACAGTAATTAATCAGCCGAAAGGAAGTCTATTGGCTCAGGCAAAATGTGACAGTTTCTTGGCGGCATGAATGACTCAACAGCAGGGGCTTCAAGGACCTTAATGCCAACCTCAAAGCGTCCCTGGATCTGGCCTCGGCACAAAACAAATGATGAAGTCAGACATCTAACATCTGCAGGTGTTTACGGTTTGTCAATTAAAAAATGCACCAGACTTTGYGGTTGTCAGAGTAACAACGTTGTGTTACCAGGACACCCATTATTATACTCTCATCTGGCAGCTTGATTTTTCACTGCTGCCCTATYAGGTAGAGTCATAAACACTAAAAACAATCCATAACTAMAYAAATTGCATTTCCTGRGAAAATGCTAGTGTGAATGCCTGTTGCTGAAAACTTTAGCTGAAAGCTGCTGAAATTGAGCTGAAAATGTTCAATAGCAAAAGTAMTATTGTYAGTTAKACTTGAAAAGCTGAACAAAGCAAGAAAAATGCAGAAAGGCAGGAAGAAGGAGCAAAAATAAAGCTGAAATAGCATAAAAATCTAAAAGCTAAAGGCTAAAATAGCTGAATATTGCAGAAAGCAACTATAAGAAGCATAAATAACTCAAACTAGCAGAAAGAAGCACAAAAACGCTAAAAAAGCAGAAGAATAGAAGAAGGAAGAAGAATTTTAGTTGAAATATCTGAAAAAAGCTAAAACTAAGAAGAAAGTACCTAAATTGTCACAGGGAATTTAATAGGAGCAAAACCAGAATATAACGTGTAAGGTTCTGTAAAGATTTAGAAGGATTATGAATAGATTTAAGGATGTTGAAAAAAGCTACATTCATTTCCAATGGGTAATAGCAGCCAAAATAGCTTTGGATACAATTGTGGAATTTTATTGTGGGGCTTCAATATGTGATAGAGCTTGCTCTCAGCTACCAGTACATCAGTTTTCATGTCAATATCTCAAACAGTGGCTGAGTAAAAGGCCTTTAAAACTAGCTTTGGTGGCCATCGTGGATTTTTTATTTTGGCTGGTATTTATTGTAGAGCTAAGTCTCAGCTACCAATATATACATTTTTAGCTCAATATATATACATACCAAAAAAAAACGTACAGAAGAAACTTGAATAGTATTATTATTGAAAGAATAAAGAGAAACATGATGTCTTAATGGCATTCACACAAATAATTATAAGGAAGTGAGTAACTGAAGTGAGCTGGTGAGAAACAAGAGTTTTGGATGATTTGCAGTTTTCAGTAACTGTGCAGAAATATATCAATAATATGTTAAAGATTGTGTCACCAGGAAACCGTATTTCACAAGAAATCCCACCTTTACCAAATTTAACAAAACTTCATCTAGTTTTCTTTTAAATTTTCAAGTTACAAAAAGGACATATTCTGAGCATTAACAAATCAAGGACAGTTTATTCCAGGGGGAAATAAAAGCTTTTAACAGCATGTTAACTTTTCAAGAAAATTCAGTGTGTTGGAACAAGCAGAAATGAGAAACAAACAAACAAAAAAAAAAAACAAAGAAAAAACAAAATGCTTTTTCATTACATGCACATAACTATCCATCCTTTATCTTAACCCGCTTCTTCTTTTCAGGGTCACGGGGGTCATTGGTGCCCAAATCCAGCGGTCTCAGGTCGCAAGTCTATCACAGGGACTGCATGTAAACAAAAGAAAATGACCTTTTTACATTAGGCAGCTCTGTTTGCTGAGATAAATCTGCAGCTGGCCCCTGCACTGAGTTATACAGAAAAATAAAACCAAAAAGGACAATTTGTTAATGTTCAATGTGAATGTACAAAACAAAGATAATTATCTACTGATGTCTAACCTAAAAAGGTCAACAGAAAACAGTTAGGCCGAGAACAAAATGTTCAAAAATATTAGGTGGCGTAATCACTGTAAAGACACAAAACTGAGTTCAGCAAATGACAAATTATTTACATCAACAACAAGTAAACTTTTRTTTAATTTACTTGTTCCCTGTGTTTTATGTTCATGATGGCAATCTGCATAACCAGCAGATCAGTCTTTAGGAAAAGTGGTAAAGATCTAACCTGGCTGCTCATGGCACCATTTTAAAATAGAAACATGATTACTTGTAATAATGGTCTTTACTTCARCAAAATTCATTTTTGTTTTTCCGTTTATTTGTTTCCCATCTTGTAAACAAGAAACAACAGTTTTGAGCAGAGCTTGATTTTAATAAAGCATTTTGTTTTGCAACCAGCAGCATCTCCCCAGTGATCAGTTTAATTTGCTCATCCTGTTCTCTCCACCATCTCCTATAGCTGCAGTGCACAACATCACTACAACAAGAGATTATTCCAGATGCCTTATGCAATAAAAAGACAAATGTAGATAGTACAACAAGCAAAGATATTTGTCAGCAGTTGTCCTGTTTTAAGGCCCTGTCACACTAGACAACTTATGCCAACTTATTAAACATTTTTATGTCTAAATTGCAAATAAAAGTTATATAATTGATCAGTTTGAAAAGAAGCTTCCTGTTGATTTTTTTCAATTCCATCATCAATGTAAACGTCTTTAAAAAGTTGGTATAAGTTGTCTAGTGTGACAGGGCCTTTACTTTAACAGCTATTTTTCCAGCATTCAAACATTTWCTTGGTCTTATTTTTGAAACGATGGATCAAGTGACAAAATGTGGTATTGCATTTAAAAAAGTCAAACAGTGGATTCAATAATTGCACTGAGGCGTCCTGCTGTGTTGGAGCTGTCTGCGGGACTGGATGAAAAAGGCTGTTATTAGTCAACATTTATCTGGGGGGAAAAAACAATATTAGAACATGCTGTCAAAACCTAATGACAAATTTTGTCATAAAAACACAATCAAAATATTGATTTTTTCATTCAGACGAAGTAGTTTTTATGTGAATTGAGGATGTATTGACCAACCAGACACACAGAGGAAAACAGCTTTAAAAGGGATAATTCAAATTTTTGATTCATATATATGTGTATG
>NW_013952407.1:2550052-2556479 GCF_001266775.1 Austrofundulus limnaeus | reverse complement strand
TGGTCCTCGAGGACCACCATTCATGTTTTAGATTTTTCTCAGCTCCAACACGTGTTTTAAATAAATGGGTGCTTCTGCAGAACATGAAGAGGTGATTTATACACTAAAACAGGTGTGTTGGAGCAGTGAAACAAACAGGATCACAGCCTTGAAACAGGGGTTGTTCAACAGGTATATTAGCTGTTCATAACATTTCTAAATAAAATAATAAAAAAAACAATTGCAAAGATCTAAACTACTTGAACTGTGATCCTTTGAACATTTTGCACTCTTGTAGATATATYTCAGAATGACCATCGGCAACATATTTGTATGCAAAGGGATTCAGGTTGAATGTTTCTTTTTATGCACCCACAGTCTCTGAGGCAACAACAGAAGCAAGGACACAACTTGTCTTAAAGGTTAAGGTCATCTTCAGTGCGCCTCTCTTTCTACAGCAGCGACCTCTTCCCTGCATTTAGTGTACCGCACGCGACCTCAGAACACCTGGACTGGTCACGTGACGTGCGATGGTTTCGATCCAGTGTAGAGTCGGACAAGATCTAATCTGTTTTAAAGGTTTTCATGAGCAATAAAACAGCCGGTTTTCTTAAATGTAGCAAGTTTCAGATAAAATGAGGTGTTAAAAGTCAGAGCAGGTTTTAAGTGTTTGCAGGACTATAAAGACATTAGATCGACGCGGATTTCTAGGTGAGTCAGTGCGCAGCGACAAGGCTGTCAGTCTTCACATCATCATCATCATCATCATCATCATCATCATCATCATCATCATCATCATCATCATCATCATTTCTCCCATTGGCTGCGGCAGGATGCTCCGTGTCCCTCCTGTTTCCTCAACCCTCACATGCAGCTGAGCTGCCGGAGGTTCGCCATGGAGCTGCACGGGAGAGCTTCACCTGTAGATGTTTGACATTTACCTGTCTTTGTAGGATCGTGGAAAATAAAAATCCAAACCCACTTTTAAAGTTCTGCGCTTCGGATATCGCATCGCTGCACAGGAATTAAGTTTTTTTTTTTCTTTTTTGCGGGCAATTCTCGTCTCGTGCCGCGCTTCAACAGCGTGGGGGTACTCTGGCTGTTGTGTGCGCGCGCAGGGATGTCGGCATGGCTTGCACCAGGAGAACCAAAACTTTGGTGTCAACATGCGTGATCCTGAGCGGCATGACCAACATCATCTGCCTGCTGTACGTCGGATGGGTSACCAACTACATCGCCAACATTTACATCAAGGTGCCGATGCCTTTACCGGAGACTAAGTTAGAGGGGGACAAACGCGGGGACACGCTCCGGATCATGGAGCGGCTGGACCGGCTGGAGAACGTGGTGAACCAGCACATCCAAGGTAAGGCTGCCTGCGGTTCTAATCTGCTCTCCACGACTGGAAAGTTTGATTTTTTATATATAAAACTAAATATATTTACAGGATGCCGGCTTTATATGAAGCTGCAGCTGCTTGTGGTTTCATTTAGGATTTTATGCAATAAGAACTTCCTTTGTTGAGGATCAGGCTGTGCAGAGAGGGGTGTGATATGTGACAATGTGTAACCTTCACTCAGAGCTATTTTAGTAGAAAGTCAATGTAATATCTCATAATTGCACACCTTTGTCTTTATTTTCTTTGGATGCTGATTCTGCAAGAAAACAAGTCTAAATGCTTGTGAGTTAAACGCATTTCCTTTTATCGTGATGCATCTCTTTTAACAGAAAATATCCACTAACTCATGCAGTGCCTTCACTTAGAAACTGCCTCAGATCAGGTTACTGCGTTGGGTTACAGAAGCGGCAGAAACTTGCAAAGAAAGTGTTCCTGTCTTCTCAGTTTTCCTAATCAGCTGCATAAGATTTATTATGACTGAAACAGTTTTTTAAAAAAACTAATTATTTCCTCTTTCCACACCTCTTCCTTATGTGCTCGCCCTTTCAGGAATGTCAGGAATCCTCTTTGCTTCAGTTCCCCCCCTCTCTCTCTCTGGTGCAGTTCCTTTCCGCTTCATCTCACACTGTTAATTTCTCTCCATCTCTGTGTCTTTAAAAGAGCTATTCTTGTCATCACGGGTGAGTGGTGGCTCATTTTGTGCAGGTTCTCATCTGAAATGGCACAGAGCTGGTGGGGAGAGAGAAAGAGAGAAAGAGAAAGAGAGAGAAAGAGAGAGAGACTCCACTCATGCTTCTTTGAGCAATGAGGCTCTGTGCAAGGCTTGGGTAAACAGTCCTCCTGGAGGCAGGTCTCCATTTCAGCTGGGCACCAATAGGCATGAGCCGGGTGGAGCTTGGTGGAGGTGCCCCCAGTGACTTACCTCTAAAATACAGGTTTCAGCTTCTTCTATTTCTCTGACAGAAAAGACCATTTCATGCTAGATTAGTGCCAAAAAAATCTGCATGGACTCTTTCATTGCCTTCAACAAAACTTTTTTCCCTCTTTTTTTATTATTTGCAAAATGCTTAATAATCCTATTAAACACAACACACAAAAATGATGGAAAAACAGGACGAGGAAAGGACAGAAAAGCTGCGACTATTTACTAAGGTATACCAGGCGTGAAGTAACAGAAATTATATATCAGATATATGAATCGAGATTCAGTCCATTCAAGTTCATAAAGAACTCTGGAGGATTTTATTTTTTATCATTATTATTTTTCAATACAGTCGAGATAGAAAGTGTTCCCAGGTGTGATAAAACATTTATGTGGTTTGTCCTTGAGCCAGAAGTTATAAAAATAACTTTTGGAAAAAGATCATTCTGAGGAGTTTACAACGTGTGCTGGATATGTAAATGCAAATAAAAGTGGTAGGCTAAAGAAGGGTTTTGTATTTGAGCAACCTTTTGTAACTACACAATATTAATTTATTTTCTGCTTTGACAATTTTAAGGTTCACTTCATATCTGTACCAGCTGTTGCCATGCCAGCAGTTTATCTCAGCTCAACAGAAAAACAAAAAATAACAGAAATTTAGGGAAACAACATGCCTCTCTGTCCGGACCTTTCTCTCAGACAAACTAATCATTGCATGGCATCTAGGAAGCTGCTTCACCTGAGCCAAGAAATCGTCCTTCATATAACCTATAAACTTTTCWATGGAATAGGCAAACAGCAGAAGTGTCACTTTAATTTGCTTTTTTAGAAGTGCCACTTGGTGTTTTTTTTTTTTATCATCAGATCAGATCAAGGATTGTTGTGTCCCCAGATCCCCTGGACAGTTCCAATTTTTATCCTGTAAAGAACAGCAGTTTTCTAGGGTCATCACAAAAAACACGAGTGCTCTTCAAAACTAGGACAGTTATTGTGAAATTGGCTTTAAAAAAAAGAAACATCATGCAAACATTTTTTTTGTGTTCTTTACAAGTTCCTGCACAGTCTCATCTTTTCGCCTGTGAACTTGTTTCCAGACTCCAGAGGAAACACATTTAACGTCCAAATGGAAAAGAAAGCAACATAAGAGCAGTATACATTTACAACAATGAAAGCCGCTACAACAAAATAACCAGCTACATTAAGTGCAAGCTATGTTGCTTGGACTTACCACATGATTGCTTTGAATGCATTTGCTGCAGATGGAGACTCATGATATTGGTCTGTAAGTGGCCGACAGCATCTTCAATTAACTTAAGTGAYTAGCCAGACATTTCTTCTTTCTATTCCAGTGTTAGGATGTTAAACAAGTGTAGAAATAGTAAATTCTGACTCATTCAGTTTCAGATTTAGACTTTTTTTTAATGATTTGCCGTGTCCTTGTGGACTTTTCACATCACACGTGCTTTTGTTTCCGAGCACTGGAGACCGCACTACCCTGAGCTCTGCTGCATGCAAGYATGAAGCAAGCTGACTCACCGCAGAGAGAAGAGATGTGCTTCTCTGCTGGTATCAGCTTCTCATTCTGGGTGAGACAGAAATATTCCAGTATGTGTTGATGTGGGCCGGCACCAAGACAAAGCAGCACATGTAAACTGGCTGAACTTTTTTCTTGGATTTATAGACAATTTACTGGAGTTGGACTGAGCAGGTTCCCACGAGCCCGACATAAGGGTCAGGCTTTTTTTTGTACTTAGTTTGTAATTATATAAATCAAACATTAGGGGATTTTTTTAATTTTATTTATTTATTTATTTATTTATTTATTTTGCTATTGCAGGTCATTGTTTTTGCAACAGCTTTTAAAAGTTTTAACCATGGCTATATTCTAGGAGTCGGACAGCCGGGCGGTGTAGAAGGAAGCTATAGTCGTTTGGGGGAGGAGTTCCTCTGTGGGGAAAATGGSAAACATTGTGAAAAATTGCTGTAAAGGACTGCACGTCTCACATAAAAAAATCCAGAGAGAAAACTTAATTTTTTTCTGGCTGCAGGAGCAAAAAGGGAGAAATGTTAAGAGACCAGACATGCATGTCGTGTCATTGTTTTGATTCAAAACACACTAAAACTGACAAAGCTAAAGACCCAAATCCAYTCATGCTAAATATTACAGATCTAATTCCTGCTCTTGTTGTTGCTCCACTGCTGCCAAACTCCATTCAACTTTTACGTCTTTTTTTCTTCAGATTTTTTACTGCTTCACAGATAACTTTTGGTATCTGTCCTGACATGCTRGTTTAATTCACAGTTTTACATTTGAACCTTCCTCTGGTCGGCTGCTCCGGTTCAGCTTGCATTTAATGAAGCGAAATGCTGGAAATATCGATCCAGTATCTTTAGTATCGACATGGCGAGAGAGACAAACATTACTATCAAATACTGTATTTCTGTGGATTCTCAGTCATCCAGGACTTGGAAAATTTAAAAAAACAAAAGACAAAGGAACTGGACTTCTGTTCAGGAGCTGAAGARGTGTTGAGCTACAAGATTTAAACTGCTTGACTTAAGGCRAGTGTCATTATTTTTATATGGATCGATCTGCTCACCTCCACCTCCCAGATGAAATGCAACACGAGCGTTTAGAKTGGCCGCTTTGAAAAACATTAGATATGTATCTACTACCACATACCGGTACTATTTTGTCAGGTTCAGACTGTTAGGAAAAAAATCTGATCTGGGTCGCATTTGAATGTAGCCRACACTGCAAAGGATTTCACTGTAAAAAAAGCAGTAAATTACTGGCAGCAGGGTTGCCAGTATGGCAGCAGGGTTGCCATACTTGCAGCAGGGTTGCCAGTAATTTGCAGTTTTTTTACAGTGCAGTTACTGTAATTTATTTTAACAGTTTATTACGATAAATTGGATTACGGCAAAGTAACTGTAAAATAACAGTAAATTACTGTTAAGACACCCAAATTATGACAAAACTAGTATTTTACTCTAATCATACAGTTATCTCAATTTACAAAATAAAATCTGCAAATTCCCATGATTCCAAAATAAAATAAACAAGAAAACCAATTCATTAAAATGTTTTTTTAATTCACAGAACAAAAAGGACAAATTTTTTAATGTCAAATTTTGTGAAATTATGATTCCAACCTCAGTTGTTGAATAAAAAAWTGTCATTAACAGTGTAAATTTCAGGCAAAATGGCAGCAACAACAGTGTGATTCTAAAGAAAAACAACAGCAATAACACAGATTCAACAACAGTACAACAGAAATGCATCAGTCTAGCTCGGACACAAGTGTTTTGCACAAACAGGTGTCGATGACAAGAAAAGGAAAATGAAGAAAGAGAGGCTAACACTTAAAAATGGCTGGACTGCAGCATTTGATTATTGTCCACATGAAAGATTAGGGCCCATAAAACAAAGAACAAAAGAGCAGCACAGTGTCACTGGCGAAGTATAAAAATATAAAGTAGTCTAATCAATAACTGAGCTATTTAACCTGTAGGTAGTTGAATTATACTTTCAGTACTGCAACTGTAACACCCCTCGCTAAATCAGCTACAATTCATTCACAAAACAATTCAAAAGAGAAGCATAATCTTACCTTTTGAACTTGTAGACTAAAGCAGAAGTGCATTCTCCAAAGACAAGCWCACAAATAAATCTTATCAAAAATWAATCCTAAGTTGACTGATTAACAGAACCAGCAGCCGACAGCATTTGAAAAGGTTCTAACAGATAATGGTGGGACTTGTAAGGGACTTTTCTTTTTTTTTCTGCATGTATATTATGCTATTAAATATACTTTTATTTACCAATACTGCCTAACCTACTAATTTAATTATAAATTAACAGTATGTGTAGTTATTTCACAGTACTTTTAATGTTATCATGAAATACTGTAAGATACTGTAAAAAATCCACCGTAAATTTACAGAAATCTGTTACAGTGWATAGGCTATTAGTTAGTGTGGTGGGTGACTTTATTTCCATGTTTTCAATGATCAGGTCAAATGTGATATTTAACTTATGTTTAGAGAGGCCATCAGCAGCTGAAAAATTGTAAATAAGTAAATAAATAAATAAATAAATAAATAAATAAATAAATAAATAAATA
>NW_013952407.1:2541265-2549521 GCF_001266775.1 Austrofundulus limnaeus | reverse complement strand
GCCTAAAGGCGTGATTAGAGGTGGCTTCAGCCAGGACACGCAGGGGCGTGGTTCCCATACATGATGTTGTACCTCGTTCCTTTCCTTCAGGGAACAGTAGTTATATGCATAACATTACGTTTGTGCCTGAACTTTCCCTCCCCCCACCCCGCCGCTGCTGCTGGAGCTTAAATTACATTATTAAAAGAGTTAAGAATGCATTTTTTAAAAAGGGAGGCTGAAAAGGTTATATAAAGTGCACGACTGAAGAACTTCAATACAAAACAAACTTTTTGACTAGAAGAACTCCTTTTTGTAATTTTTAACACTTGGTGAACATCTTTCCTTTTTGTATTTGTACTGGAAGGTCTGCAAAGTCTCAGCTTGAAATCATTTTTATAGCTCACGACTCAGAGTAGGTGCTCCTCCAAGAGAAAAGAAGTCATTGCAAGGATGTAGCTGACTGGTCCAGACAGGGTTGTTTATTTCTAAAATAAACTGCTGACTTGTTTAGACAAAAACTTTTAACTGTAGCCTCAAAATATGGACCAAAACAGTGAATAATGAACTGAGAGTGAACTCTAGACTTTCCTGAGTCCTTGCTGTGAGTAAAGCAGCACCATGTCTCATTTTCCCCTCATACCAACAGAGGCTGGRTGTTGCATTACCCCGGCATGGCCATTAATGATGTGAACGCACATGGAAAAAGTCCTCGAGGGGGTGTTGTTTGGAGGAGAGGCACCTTATTTTGTATATAGCCTCAGAGAGTTCCCACACCTGTCAWTTCAGACAAACAGGATTGCTTTGTCTCTGAAATTATTTACAAGTCAGAATGTCTTCACCATGGCTGAGTAGACATATTTTACAGAGTGGATTTTTGATGATGGTGAGTAAATATATTAGAACTGAGACATAATATTATGCAGGTACCATATTTATTCAAGTATAACATGTAAAATTAAGTCCATAAAATCATCCATAAAGTTGGAGGGTAGTATTATACTCGGATAAATATTTTTACTTACGTATTTTAACTGAAATATCGGCTTCATTCACAAAATGCCTGAGTCCGGAAATGAGACCACGTCGTAAAAAGCAGTTGAAACAAGCTTACCTGTGACACTACTTCGTGCTTCAGAGCGAGATAATAACAGATCCAGGCAGGCGACATGTTGTGAAAAAAGGGAGAAAAAGGCAGTCCTGCACCTTAGTAATGATAACAAACTAATGATATTAGTGTGTGACCGAGCCGCTCCTSGAACAACAACAAACACATGTTCATCTGTAATGGCTGCCGTCTACCAGTGTTCTGAAAAAGTTTGTATCCCTGAAAATTTTTCCCCACCAGAGGGGGCGCTCGTGAGTAGGAAGTAATCTGCTTTTCCCCCAGAAGATGGTCCAAATCTTATGTGAAGTCTCTGACTTTTGTGTTGGCACATCCTGGTGGACTATGTGTAAAATGCCAGAATTCATATGATGCTGCTACAGCTGATATATATTTGTTGTCAAAAAACTTTTAGTACATATGTTGTTAAAATAAAATGAACAGTCCAATGATCATTTTACTGATATGTATAAAGACTGCAAAGGCTGAAAAATCTTGAAGTCTGTATGAAATTGGAGGTAGTTTAAGGATTAATTTTTTTATGCTTTTTAAGCTCAAAAAAGGGGGGTTCGTATTATACATGAGATCGTATTATACATGAATAACTATGGTAATTTATTAAAAAGCTGTAGTGGCTTATTTTTGGTGATGCAAAGTAGCCTTTAGGGGTGGGATTATTGATCCAAGTATGAATACTACTGATACCAAGATGAGTGTCTGTATCGGATCAATACTAGCGTGATGAGATTGGTTATATTGCTTACTATTTGCACTGCCAACTTTATTTTTCACAAATATAGTGAAAAATAAAGTTAGTAGTGCAGTGTCTCCAAATTGTTTGGAGTAAGACTTTAGTTCTGTACATTGTTCTCATGTTAAATGGAAAGTTTTGTTTTGTTATATTTGTATTTATACATTGTTGCTTTTTTTGTTATTTTGCACTAGTGACATTTTCTTAAACTGTGTGCAGTAAAATCTAATAGAGGAATTATTTCAATATTTTAGGCTGTTAAATTGTTTTATATACAAAACATTTATTTCACTTAAATCTTTTCCTATTTTATCATAAATAACTTACAAAAGACAAAATCACAAAGCTATTCAAAGAATATGACAAGCTCTGTTCTTGGTATTGCTCAGTACCAAAATTCCTAGTATTGCCCATCTCTATCATTTTGTAAAGTAGTGTACTAGCTTGGTAAAACGTGAGCCTAAAATACAAAACAAAATGATTTGATATCATTATAGCGGGAGTAAAAAAAAATCAAGCAGGAAGTCAGCCCTAAACGACAYTTCTCATGACAGCTTCAAGCAAATTAAGTCATTAAGTCAATTGGGATTCTCAGTAAATTAGTGTTGTCATTGAAGTTCAGAGGACAGTTATATTTGGATTTTTGTCTGCTGTGATTTTTCCAGAGCAGCGCTGGAGTAAATAAGTGATGAAAATACAGTGTGTGTGCATGTTGGTGCAGGCTGTAGAATGCAACCACACCAGATTCACAAAACCGTTTGAGAGAAAAAAAGCCTAAAGCTAAAAAAATGTAAAGGATGGTGGTTTGTTTCCTCATATAACAAGGTTTTGTGTACATTCTGGATATTAGGCATGATGAATAGACAATAAAATTATCATTCCAAACAGGTTTACAGAGKATAATCAACATGTACAGACTGAAATATCAGTCTGTTTACATCCTGGGATGATTTGGTTTGTAACAATTTATCATGCAGTTTCTTCTGAAACAGATTTTCATTTAGGAGCCCATTAACTCAGCAGGTAGAGGACCGTTGCTACGCACTAAACTAATGCTGTTGATGAAGAGATCAAATTCTGCTCGTTTCCTAAAGCTGCAACCTGAAGTCTAACATTTATCAAGTCAACGAGTAAATTTATCAATGCCTAARGTTGTGTTGCTTAATTTGAGCCTCTGACTCGGATGTCTTCCTTTTAATCTTAAGGATGGTAATTATTTAGGCCTGCTCATGTGTTGTGTTGACAGGAGATGCTTGCCAAAACAGAAACTGGGGATACGAAGTTAATTACCTAGATCTTTCTTGTAGTGTGACAAAAAATTAGGCAGATGACTGATTTTAGTGAGCATAACCTGCTTGGCTAATTAGTCTTAATAAGGGGCAGGTGCTGCGAGTGATGATGGGAACACCYAGGACAGCTGAGGACTTTGGCTGCATGGAGAGAAAATGCAAAACGACAAAAACTTAACTAGGTACATGGGAACGGCTGGGAGTAATGTCACCAACAATCGAGGGATAGTACATGATGAAAGATAGCAGCGCAAACTGCTACATTGTTTGTACAAGACTGATTAGTCTGGAATAATAAAGAGTGATGGATAGCYAGGATGCACGAGGAGAGGGTGCAAAACTAAAACAGTGACTTGAGGGTTATTCTTTAAAACTTTGGACAATTAAAAAGAAAAAAAATCATCAGTGACACATAGCATCTGTGGCAGGTTGTTATTAATATATACTGTAATTTTGTCTGGCTTTACAGTAAAAAAAAATGAGTGAGACCTAAAAAACCTTCTTGAAGGTAGTAATTTAGTCGTGACAGGTTGGTATTATTTTTCAACCGGTTCAGAAAAAGGCATTGGCAGGACGCTGGGCACATTTAGAGAGAGATGAAAAAGGTGAGTGCCTAAAATAAACCAAGCCTATTACATGTCTTTGTATTGATCACTTTCCAGGGACAGTGCTTTTCATTCTTTAGCATTTGCACAAATAAATAAATAAATAAATAAGCTAACTCCGTACATATAAAGTCAATGTAACTGTGATTAATATTCGGCTATAGATTCATTTCAAGTCTGTCACCGGATATCTGACTCATCTGTCAGCAGCTGCTGTTTGCTGCCCGCAYGCAGAGCTGCAGAATGTGTGACGGAGAGCGTGTGGGGTGAGGAGCTGGAATATAAAAACGGAGCAATATTCTGTAATTTCACCAAATCGAGGAGTTGTTGCAGGGTGGTGAATCCACAAGAGAGTACTTGAAAATAATGAAGAAGAATCTTGTCTGCCATCTGCTGGACACTTTTTGTTGCGCTCATATTTAGACATCCTATTTTGCAAATGCTGCCTTCCTGAAATTTGGTATGCTTGTTAGTCTTTGTGTCTATGGTGAATAATGATGTGATGATGCTGTATTTCTGAGTGTTTTATGTGCTGCAGAACAGGAACCTGCTGTAAAACAGCAATTATGCTGAGTCAGGCTTGATTTTTAATAATCTTTTCCTGTTAAATCAATAAAGCAATAAATCAATAAATCAAATCAAATCAAATAATACATTATTTTGGCTGGAAGTTTCCAAATTTATCATGAAGGGACAGAATTAGACAAGAAAGATTCCGACAGGAATCAAAGGTCATCCTTGCTCCTCGACAGCTGATCAGTTGATTATTGTAAATGTGTTTCAACTTCAGTTACTATAAAAGTAAAAAAAAAAGGGGGGGGGGTGTCAATCTGAAACGTTTATTTGAAGAAACTTCCAAATTGGAGCATCTTTCATACAGTTGGCTGCCATGCTGCAAATAATTATTTTAAATAATCTAATGTGGAACTACATGTGTTATGTTAAAAATGTTACTTTTTTCCCTATTTTTTTATTTAAAAAAAGATATCAGTCATAAAAACGCTCCTGGCTCAACCTTTTCAAACTATCCATCCATTCCTTTTCTTCACCCACTGCTCAGCAGCTGAGTGGCTCAGTGGTTAGCACTGATGCCTCACAGCAAGAAGGTTCTGGGTTTGATCCCCGGATTAAACCCAAAGCCTTTCTGTGTGAAGTTTGCATGTTCTTGCATGAGTTTTCTCTGTGTACTCTGGTTTTCTCAGTCTGTAGGTTAAAATAGGTTGCCTTCCTTACAAAAGTAATCGGTGATCTCAATGGGATTCGCCTAGTTAATTTTTTTTAAAAAGACTGAAGTGTTGAAGCTGGTGCTTATCTCCATGCAAAACACAACACACATGCCAAACTAGCAACCGTCTTCCTGTGGGATACGTCTAATAACCCGAGAAATGCACTGCTTTGCCTAAAATGTTACATTTATGCATCTTGACAGTATTGAATTTAAAATAAACAAAAATGTTTGCAATAAATTTTATTTTAAATTTGTTAGAATATCCCAGTCACCTGTAGAAACATATTTCCGTGAAACTGAATATCTGTACTTCAGTAAAAGCCAGTGGCAATAAACACTAAAATGTTTAGCATTTTTCTCTCTTACTTCTCAACATTTTTCATAATTAATGACACTAAATTCTAAAGTGCATCCTGATTCAAACACATCTCTGCTTTTATGTAGAAACTGTTTTCATGTACTGTATGAAGAGTTGCAGGTTATAATTTTCTCTTGACACTGAGAGCGAATGAGTCAATCATTACCCCTTTTTAAATCCTAGTAATAAAATCTGGTTTTGACTTTTTTGTGTGTATTGATGTTGTCAGACAGTCTACTAATCTATGGTTTGCTACCTGTAGGCAAGAATCTTAGAATGTGACTTCATGGCACTTTTCGTTTTTACTTTTTTCATTTAGTTCAAATCAAGAAGTTCAGTGAAAGACTCCTCCAGTTCTTTTGGAGCATTTCTTCAWACACACAGATAGGACCCATAGGAGTGCTATGTATGCTATATCTTCTACTGCCTCAGGCAGCGCACACCAAATTCCCAAATAGGACATTTGTGTCTATCTGATATACAACTATTTGAGTGTTTCCACATTGAAAAACAGATCATTCTCTTGGTTTTCTTGTCTAAATTGTTTCCTCCTCTCTTCCTGAGAAAGGGGGGTGGGGTGGATGATGCTATTAAATAGARGGATTTAAACTATAAAAAGAACATCTTGGACTCAACTACCTCAACTTTGTTGGGGATGTAAAAATATTGCGGTCAGGATTAAAATTGATACAGTGCATGTTTATAGGCGCTGCAGTAGCTTGTTGGTTGGTTCTGTAATCATAAGGCTGCAGGTRCAAGCCCAGGCTGGATGAAGGGTGTAACACGTAAAACAATTACCAAATCACTTCTGTGAGTTCGCTTSCTGTGGTGACCCCTGCAGAAGAGCTCAGCCATAAGAAAAACAACATTAGCATATCCACAGACTTTCTCATGCTTCACCTGCAGATGTTTTGACCATTAGAGCCCATGTGCTCAAATCTAATTACATGCTGTAATTTTCTGCAAGAAGTCACTTGTGGGGTTTTGTGGGAGAAACACTGAGCTGATAAAATGGGCATTCCTTAATGATCTGTCAGCAGCAGATCATGGATGAGTGTTCCAATAGTCCCATCGAAATACTGCATCAAGCTCACAAAGTCTGTTGAAGGTCTTGTGTTTAAATTGGAGCCGCTGCTTCTCCTGTCCATCTCTTTGTCAGATCCCACCGAAGAAAATGTCAATCCAAGTCGAAAATAACACTTTTTCCTCCAAGAACTGACAATTTTCATTACTGTAAATGCAGTAAAACCCTCACTGTTACGATAACAATAATCACTCTCAAAACCTCACAGTTAGAATAAAGAYAAGTACCTGCAGGCTTTCCTCAAATGTAATATAAATTATCATTAAAAGCACATAATCTTTCAAGAAACAGTATTTATTGCTCTTGTGCTGCCTTTCTCATTGATTCATTTATAGTAAGTTCCAAAAACAAGTGAGGATATTTGAAAGACACACCTGAACAAAAATTGTGAAACCATTTARTGCCTCTGGTTTTTATTGAGTGGCCATTTAAACTAATAGTTATCTATAAACCCTCTGAAAAGTTGCAGTTCTTTTAGCTCTAGAAGCCTAAATGTTTAAATGCTTGAACACAATACCAAACCTCTTATTGTCCCCTTTGTGTTCAAGACAGAGAAAGGCTCTCCATGGACTGAATAAAAAGCACTTACGTTGTGTGTCTTCTGCAAAGTGCTTTGAGKGGTGGAGAGTAGAAAAGTGTTGTCCATTAAGTCAGTTTACTTCCCACAGATATGCTTCTAATGTGTGGTCATACACAGCAGCATGGCCACACATCTTCAGCGTCACATAATAAGGAATGAAATATGTTGTTTTCACGAGTGATGAGATGAGAAAAAACATCATTTAATTTATCAGCTTAATAAACTGAGTCRAGTTAAACCATTTGTCACGAGAGAACTGCAGCATTGTGTTTTTTAATGGTTTTAAAAAATGCTTTTAAAATTGTTTTATATACTGTGCCTCAGACACTTCAGCCCTTTACTTTTATTTATGAAGCTTTGCTGTGGCCTTTTCTTGGCTGGTGTGGAAGGTTCAAAAAATAAAACTTACAAAGTAATGACTTTTTTATTTAAAATGACAACTTACCAAATCAATCTAGGTGTATAAAAATCAAACGTCTTTGCATTAACACAGATAATTTTGTAAGTTTGATTAAAATAAAATGTGCTGAACTGCTTATTTTGTTGCCTAAAGACATAATAAGTATTTAAATTGCAGTCGATGTACAATAATCTATAATGGCTTTGTRAATGTAACTGTAGTGCATTTGTTCATGAAATTTATTGGAAGTGGAAACATTTTCTCATAAAAAAAATCCGGTGGTCAGTAAAATGAATTTATCTCGTCACTAAATGGCTTCCCAGTAAGCTCCTGTATGACGTTTTGTATTCTGGAGTGCATTAAGTGCTTCCAATAAACTTTAAATTTACTGTGTTTTTTATGAAAGTAGATATTATTAACAAAGAGACACCATTCTACTCTGTGTGCAGTGAATCTCTAAAAAGAATTAAAAAAAAGAATCTGAGAGCATGAACCTTTGGCCTCCAGGGATTAATTTTACATGTTTACCTCATTATTTTAAAACATTCATATTGAGCACGTTTAATAWGAGTGTGATGGACTACCCTTTTGACTTTCTCCTCTCTTCCCAGTTTTCTCTCAGCGGCAGCCTGGGTGGYTTGTTAGAGAGATTGCTGCACTTGCGTGGTTAGAATGGTTAAAGTTAGGAAGACGTTCTCTCTCCTTTTGTCCTTATAAAACTGCCCACCAACCATTTAATCAAGCTGAAACTACTTCAAACTTACACCCCACCTTATGTTTTATCAAATCAAAGCACACCTCCTTTTAAAGCTGCTGTATGTAGTTTCTTGAGTACCCAAAAACTTAGAAAATTTTGAACAGAAACAACCTTGTAGTC
>NW_013952407.1:2538184-2539274 GCF_001266775.1 Austrofundulus limnaeus | reverse complement strand
ATATTATGTTTCTCTCATTCTGCCAGTACACAGTTCTTACTGTAGTAGACACCAGTGTTAGAACCTAAACTGTGAGGGTACAGTCCTAATTGGCTSTTCTGTTGCTGGTGTGCGACGGGGAGGGTGGAGGTGGGTCACGGGGTCAGACTCAAGTGTGGCCTCAAATTTTTCTCTTCTCAACCTTCTCGCTTCAGTAACTCATCACCGATGCTTTCTAGCTATGAGCTGCAGGAAAATGAAAGTGATGCAATGAAACTCTTCTACTCACTCTTAAATTACTCAGATCTGTGGCAGAGACAAATCTTGACTCAAACATTTTTTTTATGAAAGCAGTTTTTTGTCCTTTGTTTAATAACAAGCTTGTTCATTTTACAGCCAACATAAAGTGTTCTCACAGTTCATTTGATTTACATTCAGATTTTCATTTATTCTTTTATCTGTTCTCTGACATTTCCACAAACTGTCCTGACATTTCAGATCCATCCAGTCCCTCCGCCCTGCTCTGACCCCAGCCCTTTTAGATCTTCTGTTCTGCTTACATCTCAGGTCACCCGTCTCARGTCTCCTCATTTCATCATTACCTCTTTACACACAGTTATATGAAAGGATTGACCGCTTGATGCAGTTTCTCAGCTTTTTCTGGAACTGTGTTCTGAGATTGCCAATGTTCTTGAGCCACCCTCCCAGTTTAAGGGGTCACAGCCTGGATCGCTCCAATCACCGGAACCACTTTGACCTCATGTTTTCACTTATTTCCCTTCTTTTCAAGCRTTGGGCGTGTTTTAATCTTCTCATTCTCTGTTTTTTCTTGTCTWATTCAGTTSTTGTTCACAATGACAATGTCTTGTWTTTTTTCCCAACACAAGTTTAGCAGTCTGGATATTGAAGTACCACAAGATCAATGGAGTGTAGTGATGTGTAAAGTTACCTCTGATTTCCTATAATCTCAGAAAAAAATGTGTGGATGAAAGGCAAATATTGGCAAAATCAATTTACAGGAAGAGTTTACTGCTCCTTGTTTAACATATTTTTATTCTACAAGAGTTTTGTTTGTTTCTAAATAGAAAAAAATCTGTAAAATGTTTAAGAT
>NW_013952407.1:2532487-2538174 GCF_001266775.1 Austrofundulus limnaeus | reverse complement strand
AGACAGATGTTGGGTATGTGGTCCTGTGTTTTGTTGGTGTAAATTTAATATACTTCTAATCACTATTTCAATCTTTCTATCGTTCTAATTACTTCTCTCTCTGTTTTTCTCTCAGTCTCTATTTTCTCTTCACTTAAAAAAAATTCGATGGAAACACGGCTTGTGATGTTCCCACTTGTGTTTTTGGTAGCTTGATTTACTGAAAATCTTCAGATTGTCTCCCTGAGATGAGCAGGTWATAGGATGTTTCTCTCTCTGTGTTCTTTTTAGATATTGTTCAAACTCGMAAGATTCTTAGATGTGGACATTGTGCAATCAAGTTGTATCAGTTGTTTCTCAGACTCAGGTGTTAGATGCCTCATAGTCATGACAAACTGTGAATCAGCCTGTGAGGAAAAGCTCTGTCTCAGTTTGAAGTTATTATATCAAACTCCTTGATTGGGCACATGGTGCCTGTTTTTGCACACATTAGTTTTTCTTTTGTAAAAAAGGTAAGTAAACCTAAGGTTTCGATTTCTTATTAATTCATTTGAATTAGTTCTGTTTCTAAATTAATAAACAAAAATAAATAATATTTAGATTTGTTAACCGCCAGAATATTTGTCAGAAAGGTTAACGGTGTTTCTGGATTTTCTTCACAATTTTCTCCCATTTTTGTTAGTTTCAATTAGAGCTTTCACTGCAAGTGAATTTCAGAAGAAGCTCCTGCAGTGTTTCCCAGTACAGAATCCCATTGGTTTTTAATGTGGAGCTGTGTGAGGTTCTCCAGATCAAGGTCACTGAGTGCTGCTGCTCACCACCTTTCACAGAGATCTCAATCTTTTAATCATGTCTTGCACAGTTGATGATGAAATCCTGTTAGATTTTGTCCAATATTTTTATATCTGCTGCAAGTACACCTTTAACATTTCATATATTATATTTGACCTCTTTATAATAAATAATAAATAATAAATATGGAGTTCAAATGTTTGCAAATCATTACATTCTCTTATAATTTACTCAGTATTGAAACATTTTGAAGTTATTACCCAGTGTTTCTGTATWTGAAGTCCATTTTAATTTCCAATACAAGTGCATGATTTAATTGTAGTTGCACAAGAGGTGAAATATTTTAKCTTTTTAACCTTAATTCACCACAATCATAGGGTAAATATGACATGCATTTATTTAGCAAGACAATAAAAAACCTACATATTTACTAGAATAATACAAGACTTAATAAAAACAGCAAAAAGTGCACATTTTTCTGTCAATATTGGTTTGTAAATACTCATTTTATTTCATGTCAGCAGTAATTTAGGCACACAATAGATTTTGAGTAATGCTGAAGAGATGATGATGCCTGAAACTTTGCAGCAGCCTCATTGTCTGTCTGAGCTGCTTCCTGCTGCAGACAAACACATCAAACATTTACAAATGCCTTTCAAATGACTTGCACGAAAATAGATTCAATCTTGTTTTAGGTAATTTGATGAAGAAATTAAGTCATTATGTATTCTTTCCAAACTTATATTTACTTGTTTTGTTTTGCATTAGTAAATTTGGTACACGCACTAAGAAAATGTTCAAAATTGGTTGCCCGAATAATAAGCAGAAAACGCTGAAAAGCTGAAAATGTCAAATGATATGTTTACACTACTGGYTTGAGGCACATATTAAAAAGAGACACTTTGATCCTATCACTGTTTGAAGTAAATGACTGCAATCAATCACAAATTATAAAACATAAAACTGTCTAAAATTCAGATATTCAGTCACAGAATTTACTTCAACACTTTTAGAATCCTTTATTTTATTTTATTTAATTTTACTTATAATTTTTATTTGCAGTGCAACATAACTTTAAACCATAAAGCATTATTTGGTAACAATTTACAAAAAGGTACACAAAAAATGCTTAACTACTGAGGAAGTAAGGACACCAAAGAGGAACTACTGAGTAGTTACTGAGTAGTTACTCAGCAGTTACTGAGTAATTACTAACAACACCAAAAAGGAACTGGACAGTTACTGAGTAGTTACTGAGTAGTTACTCAGCAGTTACTGAGTAATTACTTACAACACCAAAAAAGAATCACTGATTAGTTCCTCAGTAGTTAAGCATTTTTGTGTACCTTATTGTAAAATGTTATTTATTTATTTAGAACCAAAAATGTATTTTAAGCTGAGCAATAAACATAATTAAGTAATTTTTAGYTGAAATGTTTTTTATCTTAAAAGTCAAGGTCAAAGARGCATTTCTTTTTACTTGTCTGTTAATAGAATTAGTTGTTATTTTTACTTTCCTTGTCTCCTTTGTGAATGACAACCCAKTAAATCCTTTTTTCATTTCTTCCCTGACCCCACTTGATGTTGATTTAGCTGTCAGGCAGGTTTTGTCAGAGAGGCCAGTAACTGCCATCAGTAACAAGCCAACAGCGGTTGTGTCTGCTTGGCCTGAGGTACAAACCAGAGCTGTGCAAAAACTCCCTTGACGTGCCTTTGTGGGCCATCTGCTCCGTGGTGATAAGAGCTGTGCTGTTTCACTTTTCTGCAACAAAGTACAGTTTCACAGCTAATTATATATCTCATTATGTTTGTACTAGAATTATTATTCACCCTATACAAAACATGACAAGTGAGGATGTGAATGCTGAGCAGGATGTAAGACTTTTTGTTTATCAAAATGCTGTGCAAAACATAAGAGCACTTATGCTCTTCTTCAGCTATAAAGCTGAGATAGAATACATAAAAAACTTTCATTTTTTCTATATATAGCTGTTTGTTTGTTTACTTGGTTCAGCAGCCTCAGGTTTAATACATGAACTCACAAAGGCTGACACACTGTCCATCCATCCATCCATTTTTTTCCTACAAATACTGGGGGTCAGGGTGAGTTGATGCCAATATCAGTCATTGGGAGGAATACAACAATTTTATATTTCTTTAAACAAACTAACTTTTATCATCCTCTTAAACAAATGCATTGAACCAGCATTTTAAATTCCCTTTCCAGATTATTTTACAATCGTATTTCTTGGACTGAAATACATCGGTCCCTCAAATTTGTTCGAATTTTAGGTTTGCCTTGATTGGAAGTAAAAAAAAAAAGGTAAATAAATTCAAAGTCCAAATTTTCAGTAGAGATCAGTATATTGGAGATACTATTTTTTAAAATTGTTTGATGGCAATAAAAATTTTAGTGTGATTAAAGGGGAAAAAAGAGCCCTAAAAATAAACATMTTGATTTTAGAGCGGCACAATATAGCAAAATTTGTCATCATAGCTGTAAAAGTGTATGCATTATCAATAATGTAAGGACCACTTGAAAGTGCAATTAAAAACATGGTTTGTTCTGATTCGCTTACTGGCCTGCTCTGCATGAATCACGGCACTTCATCAATCATATGGTTTCTTTTTCTGACRTCACCTGATTTTAATGATTGCCAAACTGCACAGGAAGTGTTGAGCAGTGAGATGTTTGAACAGAAAAAAAGGAAAATGTGAGATTTTTGCAACTGAAATTGTAATATTCAACAATAAGATCGTAATCATATTTTCTAATATAACGCAGCACTGTTATTTATGGAATACTTTAAAATATTCTGCTGCGTGAGGATGTCCCATATTTAGGGCTGCTTGCATCTGTGGGTAGTAAGAAGATTTTTTTTTGATTAATTAAAGCTCCAGGAGCCACACAGGCAGTGAACAAGCAGAAGATTAGTGTCGCGAGCCGATACTTCTAATCTGTGACTTGATTGTTTCCCCCAAGCCTCCCTGACTGCGCAGCATATTATTCTGTGAGCTGATTTAAATCAGTGAGTAACACACAGCATCTGGTTATTGGCGAGTTGKTACCATTGCACCTGCAAACGAAAGAAAGCAAAACCTTCTTTATACTTTGTAGGCCAAGCACAGAACTGATTATGAGGAGAAAAAAAAACTTGAACAAACACTAAATTTCTTGTGGAACGCTCCAGATGCTGAGTGTCACAGAGTTCTGTCCTAATTAGTGTTGCTTATGTTTTGCCACCAAATAAGCCACTGTTTGTACTTTCTGTTTATGTTTTCTTTCTCCCCTTTTTTGGGGAATTTTTCTGCATTTATTTCATTATGTTTGTGCTGCCATGCACCCATATTTGTGATGTGCCCGTAAGGACCTATCTTCAATGATTGTGGTTTTTATGGGGACCAGAGCCTGGTGCTAAGAATGCAAAATGCCTTTTCTATGATCCTGGGTCCTGTACTGTAAAGCAGGAATAGTATAACATCAGTCTCAGGACACAGCYTTATGATACCAATGACAACTGCATAAGGCAACCTAATCTATAAATTAATACAATTTTTTATTGTATTTTGTTGGTCTAACTCTTCTTCAGCAATGCATTAGGTTTTTTACCACAGTGATACCCATCAATATTGCAGAACTCTTGATGAATTGTTCTCAACAAAAATTCATCAAGGTCCAACAGAGCTGAGAGCTTATTTCACTCGACTCAACTCGGCAACATCTGATTTATTGKTTTGTTGCTTCAGTCACGAAAACCGCAGAATCAGAAGAGCGTGTCAGTAAAACAGCAGAATTTTTTTAAACTGCTCAGTTCACGTATAAACCACACGTTCTTGCTTATTACATGCAATAGACTCTTAACATACAGGGCATTTTCAGAAAAAAAAAACGTTATTTAGAAACCACTGATGAAGACTTGTCAAGACCTATAACGTGTTAATTTGGTGACGTTCATACTGAAGCCAAATCTGAATTTTTTTGGCCCCCAAGCAACAGTCTGAATGTGACAAATCTGATTTCTTTTTAAAAACTCACCCAGGCCTTTTCGTGCTACTAAATCCGATACATATCTGATGTTTTTCAAAACAACCTCATTCTGAACGCTCATGTCACATTTTATCCAACTTTATACATCTGTGAGGTGGGGGTGAGCGGATCGGTCCAACAATAATGACACTAAACCTCTTATTTAAATGAATTACACATGAGGAGAATCAGTCTGTTTACTGTGCAACAGCCGTAATTTGGTTTTCAGCAAGACTAAGTTTGCTTTCTCAAAAATGCTAAATATTTTTCTCACTTCTCAAACAATAATAAATATAAAAAGAAGAAATATTGGAAAAAATATAAAATATTACTTGGATAAAATTGTGTGTTGTTTGAAAGAATATCTGTTCTGATATTGTTACAATTGGTGGATTTTTGGGGAAAGGTTTTGGTCTTTCTTGTTTTCTAGTGTTGAGTTTGGACACAAATGAACTTGATTCTTTCACCCTTTGTTGTTACCTTTCTTTAATTGTTTGGTTTGTTTTAGTTCCTCTTCTTGAGTTACWCCTGCTGTCTCTGATTTTCTGACCTGCCCTTCACTTGTCCTATATATTTAAATTTGTACCGTTTGTCTTTGGGTTAGCTTGACCACCATTATTGATTCCATATTAACCATACAATTTGGCTTAAAAAAAACAATTGTGCTTTTTTTCTGTTTTTGGATTTCCTGCATGAGCAGCACCTTTAGTAGTTTAAATTATTTCTGTACATTTTTTATCAGCAGCCTTCAGCCTGACGAGTCATGCATTAGGGCCTTTTGTCAAAAGTGTCCCAATCTAAAATTAGTTTTTCATAAAATAATTTTCTCATTAAAAAGCATATTTTTAACACAAAATTCTTTTAAAAATGGTGATATGCAGTCTCAGAT
>NW_013952407.1:2524726-2532257 GCF_001266775.1 Austrofundulus limnaeus | reverse complement strand
GTCTCAGATATTTATTTACAAATTACTGTAATGAAGACAAGGATAAAAAGGAAATGAGAACTGGCAACCAAGCATGGAGGGCGTTAAAAATATTAGACTTGTTTTATTCAGCCTACACAAGTTGTGAATATACACCAGATGTTAAAAACTAATCTCAAAGCTCCAGTGATTCAGATATCAGTGTTTTTGTAGCAAAGATTTAAAAGGAACTGTAAGATAAACATCAATTTGTTTATGTTGTTTCAGCAGCTGTGTCTTTGTGAAGGTTTTAACTATAACTGCACTATCAGACCCACGATTACAAAGAAAACTTGTCTGTATTTGCTTCTTGCTGAAAACAAACCAAAATTGAGGTAATTTCATTGATTTGTTTTTCTGTAAGCGGAGCCGACTCGTCTAATTTCAGTCATTTATCAACAGAGTGATAAGAAGGGATGCTCTTTGTGAGTTAATTCACCAGTTTATTCAGGAAATAAAGTAAAGCAAAAATAATACATAAACATCACAGAACATATATCACATTTAAATTCAGAGTGATCATTTTCCAGGTTTTCAGTGTGTTTGCAGAGGTTAATTATGACTATAGTTCATTTCAAACTGTTTGATCTGGACAATTTGTTTTTCTCTCTCCCATCGGATCACATTTACCCCAAGAATTCATTTTCTTTTTTGTTTTTCTCTCTCTCAATACCTTCTTGCCAGCATCTTCATACACAGTCATGTGAGTGTTACTGATTTTAACTGAACTGTTGACTCTTATGCTTTGTATTTATTTGTTACAAACATTTTGCTCTGCAGCTTGCACGTTTTATAGATTTAGTCTGTTCTGCTTTGAGTCAATAGAGCCCTATTTTGCTGAAATTATGTTTTTTACCATTTTCTTGTGTCGAAGGCAGATAATTACGCAATTTAGCTACTACTCAAAAAATGTTTTTGTCTCAAACAAACTGCATGCTTGTTAGCATAAAAACAAAATAAAACAACAAAACTGGATGTGCAAAAAAATAGTTTCAGCCAGTTTCATATTGTTACCATGATCCTTTTTAAAAGATCACTAATCAGATTCTTACCTTCGAGGTGTAATTTAATCCAGATACATGACTTATTATACATATTGCAGTTTTAAACATACAAAAGAACTGTTTGATATAAAACCTCAGCTTCTTAAACCTTGTTTATTGAGGACTAATAGGATTTCCTGAATACATTTTGCCATCTTTCATTCCAGCAGGCACTTCACGTTTCTTTGAAAAGGGCCTTTACTTTACTTGTCTATAAATCACATTTCCAGCGGACCCTGTTAGTGTGAGTGTGTGTGTGTGTGTGTGTGTGTGTGTGTTCATAGAACAGGCTTTGTGGCAAAGCAAATTACGTTTCCTGGCGGTGCGAATGAGATGTACAAAATCCACTCTGACCTATATGAATGTCTAGTGGATACTTTCAGTTTTATTCTTCCTTTGAATGGAATTATTTCCTCATAAAGCACCACTGTTGTCACAGACTTCCATATATGCAGTCTTTGCCACATCAACGCAAAGATTTGTTACATACAAGAGGTGACAAAAATCTCTAAAATGTTTTGTCCATGCATGAAAAATGTAAATTGTATGTTTTGTGTCCCACAGAATTTTGAAGAAATTTAAAGTTATTAGAGGTTAGTACTGATGTTAAAAGCACAACACTATATTCTTAGGTTTTCCTTTTTGTAATGTTGACAGTGTTTAATCTATTATGTTTTGACTGATATAGATTAGTTACATGTCCAATATGTGTGACAACACATAATCAACCGTTATAATAACAGTAGATGAGGATTTTGTCTGAATGCCTGTGATTCAGCCGTAGGTCAGTAGGGGGCGAACGCAGGCACTGAAGAAGGTGTATAAATACATGAAGTTCTTGGTTTTCTGGGAGTGTTGGTTTCCTGTCAGCTTGAGTGACAATAAACCTCACTCCAATCCAGAATTCTGGTGTTGTATGGTTTGATTCCTTCTACAAATCAATTTATTTAACAATGGTGTTTTTAATATCGACTTCAGTTTATTGAATACGAATTTTCTTACAGTTTGTTAGCTTTTTTTTAATAGAAGAACAGCAACAAAGTTCTCAAAATATAGGTGGGTTTCTGAACTCCTGTATCATTTGTTCAGTGAGCTACACCTTATTTTTCTTAATATTTCCCTCGATGAAAGCTCAAAGAACTCTCCTTTTAAATAATTGATCTGTAGCTTTCCCCGTCCGTCAGTAGGGGCCATTATCAAAAGAAAACTTGAAATAAGGTATCATCTAATCCTAAATCTTCATAAATACCATAAAAAGAGTAGATTTTTTTCCAGATTCAGTAGCTGAAAAATGTGAATTTCTCAGAATTTMTCTTTTTATATAAAATAAATGCTGTGACAGCCCTTCACAGATCTTAAGGTTATGCATTGATTTAAAAAAAAGAAAAGAAAAACTCATCTTTGAGTCGTTCTATTGTAGYTAGAAAGTTTTGTACAACTCAGCTGGATTTATAAGATGAAAGGAGTCAAATAGTGACACAATTAAGAAAGGAATGTTTCAGAGAGTTCAGGGGAGCCATTGTTGGATTTGTCAAACTTTTCTGCAATAAAAAAAATAGTGAAATATAGTATAATAACAACAGTTTCTTACAGCTCATGAGTCATTGCTCAAAAATGCCACAGTCCTTGAAGAAATTCTTGGCTGTCATTGGATTGATGCAACACAGATTACATGTTTTTTATGTGAATCTCAGTTGTGTTTATTTGCAACAGCCTAAAGCACAGGCTGAAAAAAAATCCCACTAACTGCTGGGCCATTTACCTTGAAGTCCACGGTGGATCATGGATGGATCATAACCTCGTGCACCAGATGGCTTATTAGACTGAATAATCTGAGAAGTCCTTTGCCAAAACCGTTTGGAAAAGGGCATGCACTTAAAAAAATACTTAGCAGGTGATTAAATGAACCATCTGTCTGTTTCCACCATAAACACCCGGTCTTCATCCAAACCACAACTAATCAGATCAACAAACAAGTGAAAGCTCCTATTGCTCCTGCATAAAGTTGGGAGAAATAAATCCTGTCTGATAAAACATAGTTACTTTTATATTATCACCATCCATAAGCAGGCAAGATCCAAAAAGTCAGTTTGATGCTTTGGTCAGTTGCTGGAAATCCTTGGATTTTGACATATTAAACATTAAAACAAGAATTTATGGTCAAACAAATTTACTGGTGGTAGCTTCAGCAGGACATCTTGATGTGTTTAGGAATGACTTTAGAGGTATAAAATATTCAAATGTATTAAATTTGCCTTCGTATTCTCTGATTTCAGTCAGTTTGAGCCTCTTTAGAATTTTCTGATTAGGAAACAAGTTTGTATTTAAGGCTGAACAGTACCAGGTCTTCCCTTGTTGACATCTTTAGTTTAAATTGTAAATAAAATGTTTCTGGGTGGACCGGTCTGGAAGCTGGAGGGGGCGGGGCTTGAAGCCTCTTAAAGGAACAGTAACAAAACCAGCTGCTTTGAAACACACATCAGAAAAGGGGTGAAAGAGGGGCTGGTAAAATTAGAGTAAGGAAGAATTCAGACCAGTAAGGCTGGCGTCACACTACAAGATAATCATGCTGATTTTTSCCCTTCTAACAAGCTTAAGGAAGTCCAAATTATCATGATGGCTCTAAAAATAATCATAGCAGATATTCCTGCCGRGGGTGGTGAATTTAGAGTGATCTAGTTGGCTCGGAAGGACGTCGGRACCGCTCCAACCTCAAATCGGGGATATTCAACATGTTTGATTTTTTGGCCCSATATCACAGTGTGTGTAGTGTTCACCTGAGCTCTCAGCCTGTGAATGAGATGTGTAGCCAATCAGAAAGTGAGGTGACGTAAACACGGAGGGYATTCCAAAATACAGGAGACAAAAACAACTGTCATYACTCACCAGAAAGTCTGCTGGATGTTAAAAGTCCTGGAATTGTTTTTCCTTTGATAAAAATAGTCCACAAACGATCAACATTGTTTCTTCCTTGTTACGGATGTTTATTTACTCTGAACTCACGTCTCTCRGGAGGTCACGTGAGATTTTTCCTTGGACATCTGAATTCTCACGAGATTTCTGGAAGTCTCGTCTGATTTAATATCTGACGTCTGACAGTTCATGAATGAAATATCTTTTCGTGTGTTGTGTGTTGTGTCTTGCTGTGTGGCTGTACACAACACACTGTAGGACCAAACCTGGTATATCCATGATTTTTAATCCTCCTGTGTGGGCTCTATCAGTCTTTGAAAATCGGTCGACTGTTTTAAAATCTTGTAGTGTGACTCAGCCTTAAGTAGTTCCACTTCATAAAGATCCCAACTGAATGACTTAACTGTGAAAAGGAAGGATTTAAAAGCATGAGATATCTACTTTAAATAATAATTTGTGACACAATATTGTCTACCAAGAATTGATTGCCAGATTGTTTTATTAGTGTATTATTTTGGGACTTTTAATGGAATTAAAACATTCATTTCATAGATGAAAGAAGCACGCTGTTATTGTTTGTGCTGTTCCTTCATAGAACATCATCTTTAAAATAGAAGAAAAACAATACCACCTTAAACCACATAGTTCCTGAGTCACCACCTCTGTGTAAAGTGTTTATTATTTGTTAGAATCAGGCTGAACAGCAGTTTGGTCTTATCAGTCCTGAGCTGGGGACGCAGCAGGCTTACAGACTTTCCTGCTGTGCTGAAGACCTGATCTGAAGGCGTTCTTGTAGTGCACACAGAGGGAAGCGGGGGTATTTGGGAAGTGTCATCGTCGTGGATCACAGAGCCTCAAACCAGTCAGCTCTGCTTCTGCTCCTTGTTCCAGCACAGATACTTCAAGTCATTATTAATCAGGGGATAAAACAAACAGTTTAATAATAAAACTGTGAGTCATACTGACTATTATTATTGTCAGTGAGAATTATGCTCACATGCTCGTCTTCCTGCGAGTGATTTGAGAGGCCAACATATCAGAGCTGCAGTTTTTACCATGACACTTGTTACGCTCCTGTCCTCCTCCTGGAGGTCTCTCACTGGGCAGCGACTAGTTGGTGGACTGTATTCATGAGAGTCTCCTGAATGTCACCATGGGCTCCTCCAGCTCCTCTCTAACCCATCTGAATTTTGCCACTGGCGCATCCAAACCATCTCAAGAGCACTAGAGCTGCATATAAGTTCTCCCTTGACAGAGAACATCCAAGGCAAATGTTTATGTCCAAAAAAACACGCTGAGGATAAATAATATTATGCAAAAACTGGTTCAAATCTACTCATATTCATGTCAAAGTGAACTCCAACAGGTTAAATAATGAATGTGGGTGTTGGTACAAAGCGAGTGTGTAGGTGAAAGTCAACAAAATAATGACCAAGAATGCAGTTTTCCAAGTTGTACATGTGAAAATAAGCAGGGACTTTTCCAAAACTGATCATTTAAAATATCACATGGCTCGAAGGTGGCTTGGTTGTAAATGCTCAGTTTTCAGTTTACCTGCAAAAAAAACTAAGTTAAAGTAAAAATATTTTTACACACTCTAAGATGATAAAGTTTTAAATCTGTCAACTGAACAGAGTTAAATAAATTGCTTACATTTACTGCAGTAAATCAAGCATTTTTGAAAATTTTAAACGGTCAGCTTAAAGTTTGCTGAATATGTTTCCAACCTTACATGTTAATTAATGATCAGATGGAAAAGAAACTGTTAAAGAATTCAAATTAGAGCCACAAAACCTGAGCGGTGCTATGCTAAAAACTTGTGTTCATTCTAACAAATTTAAAAGGAGCAACAATTTCATTGCTAATCTTTGACTTTTTCTTGGTAAAAATGGTGGCTTGCTGGTGTTAACTCAAAGCACCCGTAGCAAAAACTGTGTTATAATCACACAGACCGATAAAGGTTTCCATAGATACCCTGACTTGATTTCACTGAAGCATGCTGACACATCATGACACCTTTATTTTTGRTCCTCTGCTCAGGCAGTTTTCAGGGTGTTTTATTTCTTGGTGCTGTCATTTTTAGCTTTCTGACATTTGCAACAACTTTTCCTCGCAGCTTCCTTTTTACTATCAGGATGTTTGACTGTGTATCCTCGCTTTAACAGTTCAGCTTGAAAAGCAGAGAACCCGTTTGATAGAAGATTARAGGAAAAAGTCTTTCTTGGGGGGGYAAATAAAGAGGTTAGACTTAAAAACCTCATTGCAGGTGAATGATTGGTATGAGATCATAAAGATAGATGTCATGTGTGAAAGATTAATGTTATTTTTCACCCTGTACTTTTCCACGCCCTGGGTCACATTGGTTTACCTTTCAAGGCTCTGAAGTATTTTTTGATTGATATCCCATAATGATGAGTGTTTCTTCTTGGAAGAAGCTACAGCCAAGACTCCTGAACAAATAATACAAAAGCAAAGATGWGAATTGAAAGATAAAAAGTGAAAATATGCAACGAGAAAGCTTTTTTTACGAGCCTTGCTGAGTATGTTAAATATAATAGGAAAATTATAGGAACCGTATCTCAGATGAGCAGATTTAATGGAATGACATCACTCAGTATCTCAAGTTGAACAGTGAGAATGAGAATACATCCAGAGCTTGCTATCACTGTTCCATCATTTTGGCTATTCTTCAAAAGAGGGGAAATATTGCAGCTAGTTTCTCATAATTTTTTATTTTTTTATTTTTAGCCATTAATGACATTGAATTTCTGGAGGGAAATCCTTCTCCTAAAGGATGAAATAGCACAAAGAAAGCCTCTGTATCCTTCTGAAGGGCACGGGTGATTTCAGCACTTTAATGAGGAGAAACGAACAAAYGGGGTAGGCATGACAAAGGCTGCTCCAAATAAACACGACCCTCCTCCTAAATTCTGCCACTGCACATTGCCTCTTGGGAATAAACAAGGGGGAAAGCAAGGCGCACACCCCTCTCTTGGTTCAGGAGYAAAATGTCACTGTGACGTGCCAGTTACTGATGTGTCCTAATGAGAGAGTCGCCGAGGCCCGAGCAGAACCCGTACGGTCATTAATATTGTGTCCTACCCAGAAAAACAGGCTAACTATTGGTGTTTTTTATTGTCAGGAAAGAGAGGCTTTCCAGTGAGACGGCAGCAACAACATGAGTCTAACACTGCTGTGAAAGTCTGTAAAGCTTATGATGTGTAAGAACCGCTGCAATTACAAAAACTTTTCCACTACGAGTGTGAATGTGACAAGTTATTTTGTCTTACAAAACTTGTTTTTTTATTTTTCCTCCCTCCTTCTCTGTCAGCACGGTATTTTTTGGTAACAGRGTGTTGCCTTGTTAAACCTGTCTGTCACAAAGAGTGGCAGCTTGTAAAATCAAAGCTTGAGAAAAGTAGCATTGTTTGATTTTTTTTCTCTTGTTCTAAGACTTTCTTTAGAACAGGGGTCACCACACTTTTTAAGACCATACTTCGGGGGTACTGAGGAACACAAAGGGCTTGATACAAACATAAATTTGCACGGCTCATCTT
>NW_013952407.1:2511432-2524365 GCF_001266775.1 Austrofundulus limnaeus | reverse complement strand
GAACAAGGACAGAATGGATGGATTTTTTTAATGGCAGAAAACACATTTAAACATAAAACATTTTTATTTAATCTCTATTAGTAACGTTTATAATTTTGTGCATTTTGTAAATGTAAAAAATAAAATGATAAAACTATTTGACAGCTTGTAGGAATGAACACATTTAAAATACAACTGTTTAAAAAAACTGGTGCATTTCTTTAAGAAAACGGTAACTTATTTTCCATTTTTTTAAATAAACGTTTACCAGTAAAACATTTAACTCATGCTCTTTGTGCTCATCGTTCCTATTGACTCTTGTAGATACATAAAAAACAAGGACAAAAAAAATCTCCCAATCATTGTGAAAATAATTTGTTTTCCTACGTTTTAATGCTCTTTTCCTCTCTACGCAGAGGTAAACAAACTGAACATCGGTGCTCTAAGGGTTAATTTTCCAAAGGGTGGGGGTTGGGAGTGGAGTTAAGTGTGTGTCTGTGAGGAGCTGCAGTCCACAGGATAGAGGGACTGGGAGAGAGACGCAGCAGGAGAGAACTTGTTGAGTTTGTTGTGTTTAACAGGGTTTAACGGGAGATGTGGCTTTAACAGCAGCATTTGTTGACATTCTTTGGAAAGTGTTTTGTTAATAAAAGTTCCAAATAGCACACGGGTGACCTTTGGTTCCATTTGTTTAGCATTTAGTGCGCTGCTTCTATGACGGTCAGTCGATCAGTGCTATTTTRAAAATGTGTCTTGCGGGCGACCAGGTGCCCGCGGGCACCGTACCAGTGACCCCTGCTTTAGAGTCTTTACCTCTTTTTAAAAGACACAGAAACAGAAAGTCTGGCACTATTTTTGATAATGATCCTCAGAAAGAAAAAAAAGTTTGGAGATGTTGAGCTAATGTTTAATTAAAAAAGCAAAACCACAATCAACTTAATTCAGTTTGTTTTGTTCCTTCTTGCCCAGTGTCATATCCTTCAGTGTTATCTAAGGAAAGAAGAGATCATTACCAACATTAGCCTGAGCTATCATTTCTTTTAACTGAAAATATGTTTTATCTTGTTTTCTTTGATTCRGTGAATAATAATACTATTAATAATATTAATATGTGCTCACTTGAAGTCATTTTGTGTGATAATGTGTTTAACTCACTAAAAGCAGTCTTATAAATCTTCATGTCTGAGAAAGTTTACACTAAAGGCCCAGTTCCTTTTTGGCCTGCAGACAAGCCAGAATGCTATTTCCTAATGATGTGGGACTCATGTTGGGACTTGTGAAATCATTTTGAYCCAAGCATTGCCAAAATCAATTAAACCTTTAAACTCGTTGGAAACTGCAGGGACAGCCAGTCCATTGAAGATAAAATTAAAGTAATGTGATTGTGTCATTTAGCCTCTGTTAAGTGACTATCATCTGTATTTTGTATTACCTCCAGCTGGCAGCGGCAAGAAAAGAGGAAGTTACATTTTTAAAAAAATGATAAAAGCATAACTGACCTCTAATTTTCTGTAAGATCAGAGCAGTTCTCGGTGTGTGCAAAGCTGAAAGTCTCTTTATCTGCTCACATGTTGAGTTGGAAGACATTAAGACACTGTATAAATTTCCTAAAAAAAGAAAGACAAATCAGTCTCCAATGAATAAATTATTTTAAACTAAAACATTTCATGTTTAGAAAAATTACATTTTGGTTGTGATAACTACAATAGCTACTGTATGATTTGCTGACACGTACATACTATAAATTATTTCAAACTAAAGTATACTTTTAGCTACATTTCTCTAACATTGACAGCGTTATAGCCATTTTTGTTTACTTATGTTGATTAGCCATTTTGGTCATCTTGAATGGACTCAGAAAGTTAATCAGCTGATTACATTCTGAATTTTATGTTCCTTGAATTATTTTTAAAAACAGACACAGAGACACTGTCAGCAGGTAATAGTAATGTTCTTCTGTCTCATTTCTTTTATGCTATTTGATCATAATCACAGTCTGAACACAGTTAAATACAAAAACTTAAAGTTAATTACATAACTTGGACCTTGTGTTTTGTTGTTTACCTTACATCTGTAGATGAGAGTAAAGCAGAAAGATTTCAGTTCCTTGATCATCATAGAAAGCGTGGCACTTCATCATCAGAATATTAAAAACAGTTATAATGATCGAGTGCAGAACTCATTGATTTATTACTAAAACCTTTTAATTTGTTACATTTTGTTTCACATTCTCTGTAAATCTGTTATAATTAATTATTGCTGTGTTCAGTCAGCACATCTCTGTTTAAACGCTGAATATTTGCAGCTATTTATATCTCTGCTTGCTGAAGGTTAAAGTTTTCATCAAGCAAAATGAAAAAAATTACGCATTATTTTAGTTTTTTTTCTTCTTAGGGTGTATTTAGTAATGGCTTTAAACCTTTCAAGATTATTTTTCATGCAGTATGACTAAGAGATAAATGCATGTAGTATTATATCTATATAGTGGTTTCCAAAAGTGGGATTGGGACATTTAAAAATGACTACAACAACAAATATTTTTTTTAGTTTTATTTGTTCCAAACGAGTGAGGTTAGTGTACTTAAAATTAGCACAATGAATATTGTTACCATGCCCTTGTTTAATTGACCTGATATCTATGTTTAATTGTTTATCACCCTATAAAACAGCTGGGGGTGCAGGTCTCTGCTGCTGTTATTTTTTGAGTCAAAAGTTGAAAGGTTTTGGGAGCACTGATCTATAAAAAGAGTACCAATGTGATAAAGTAGATTATGAAAATGTAATTAGTGAAAATTCCTGAACTGTTTATTCCACTTTTACTGTTTTGACTGTGGGTCATGAACAGTGTCTGACAGCTTTGCAAAGAAAGAGCATCTACAATGYCTGCAGACCAAGATAATATTCTCTACTGGGAACACATGATCTCCACAGGAAAGGGTCATGTTTATTCTCAGAACTTTTAGATACAGAACCAGGACTCAGTCAACTGGTGCATCTTTGATCCCAAATTACTGTATAGTCTGACTGACAACTGAAGCTTTAAAAAGGAGGCATAGCATGCTTTTAAATCCTTCCTTTAATTAAATCATTCAGTTGGGGTCTATATAAAGTGGCACTGCAATGCTTTGGTTTGAATTCCTCCTTATTGTAACTCCACTAGCCCCTCTGTCACCCTTGTGAGTTGCGATTCAGATCAACTCYTTTTGAGGCTGTCTCTTTAAATGCAAATGAGGCACTTCAAACCCCGRCCCCCCTCCAGCTTCCAGAGTGGTTTACAACTATATAGCAGCACAGAAGACTTGTCCATCCAGCCTTACGTGTTGGAGCCAGAGTCAGACCKAGAGCCAGAGGAGAATGAAGATAGTCCAGACCTTATTTGTCTGTTCTGTCWCAAAAACTGTAATACTTCAGAAAATGTCYTACAAAATAGAGAAAACTGAACAGGTTGAAGAATATGACCCAAACAGAATYTAAAGATATRTACGCTGCAACAGCAGAGACTYAATTAAACTTTTCTTCACTCCTAGAGACTCAAAGTACACAACAGATGCATAACAGGTAAAAATGGATTTTGCYTGATATGTCCCCTTTAAAAATATTGATGATTTATTTACTCTGTAAAGATTTTGAAGGTAGCTGCTGTCTTTTTAATATGAATTTGCAATAAGACGGATTTCTGCTGAAATATTCACATCGATGGTGAGAACTGCCTCTAACAGATTGTTGTTTTCATCAAGGTCATCTCCTCATTCTCAGTCAGTGTCACAATTATTATACAGTGATTATTTTTGACTGCAGCAAAATGTTTGATGTTTTGGCTTCTGACGCCACGCTTATTACGCTCCATGCACTGCAACACAATTACTGAGGATGAACTGTCTGTTGTGATTAGATGGTACAAAAAAAAAACAAATTCAGTAAGTAACAGAGTAATTTCGAAATAGATTTTTAGTTTTAAGGAAAAATAAGGGTCACTCTGATTAAAGCAATATTTATTTTTATAACTTTAAATTAAGTTAAAAGCGTAGAAATTGAACAATTTCCCATGAGCAACTTTATCTTTCTATGTTTTTATGTAGTGAGAATTAACTGCATCTTAGTGTGAATCTTTCATAAATTATTGCATTAAATCCCAAAAGTAAACTGTTTTAGTGTGTTCTAAAATAGTMTATTTTTAATTAAAATATTGATAACAAAACTTCAAGACTTTCTACCTTTTGCCTCCCAGTTTTATTATCTAACAATTTTTGGAGAAGGATGTAAAAATAAAACTCCTACAGCTCAAAGCAGTTTTATCTAGCGTCTTCARCTGCACTTGTGTGAGTTGGTGCTGCAAGAATTTATCACTCCTGCCAAATACAATATCAGCATTTTAAAATCAAAACCTTTTCCTCCCCACTGGTAAGGAATAAGTGAATATAACTTGATAAAATTGTAATGCACTCAGCTGCATTTTTATCGGAACTTCGTATTTGATCAAATTTACCATTTATCATGTACCACTGTAGGTATACTGTCCTCTCTTGGTAAGAACTCTGTTAAGTGCTGTCTTTTCTCTAAAGATTTTTTTTTTTTTTACAGTTATGGTAATAGCAGCAACATTTTTTTACCTGCTTTTTCTCCTCAGAAACTGGGAGCAGACAGCTGAAGCTCTGTTTTCTTTCCGTGCACGCAGTGAAAGCACGCTTACTGTTTCACCTCACACGCTCGGAGTGCTGCTGGGAAGCTTAAGGAACGCTATCCGTGCCTTCACAACTGCACACACTCACTGACGGATGCTGTTTTTTTTTGCTTTAGGTGCTTGGCTACACTTACGCTGAGTTAACACTAATATTAGATAGTGGCACGTATTCTTCAGRTTGAATTCCCTAAACACGAGGTTGAAAAGGTACTTATCACAAAAATCAAGACATCCGGTCTAGAAGATTTGCAGAAACCACATGTCGTTGAATGATCGCCATGCTTGATCCCAGATATTTACAGTATTCTTGCCAGTTGTCTAACTCTCTTTTTTCTTARGTGTTTAGCAGCAGAATCACTTTTATATGTGATGTGTCACATTAAACCGAAGAAAGAAGTGTAGTGGGATATAGGCAGCTATGGTGCACTGGCTGAAAAAGTTTTGATAATTTGTCTAATATAATGAAGAAATACCGTATCTATGTTTTCCTTGAAGGAAAGGTCTGAAGTATAATTCTAAAGYATGTTTTGAAGCACTTTTCTGAGCAGTACTAAGATCTAATGATGATTTTGGGCAAAAAAAGTCCAAACTTTTGCTGCTTTTCCTGCACTGGTGACGCTATTTTCTGTACCAGCTGGGAAATCCTAACATCTGAATGTGATGCAAAACATCAAACCGAGGATTAAGTCACAAAGTGGTATGTGGAAAAAAGGCCACTAAATGTTTGCAAAATATGCATTTTTTCAAAATACAATGAATACAAATACTTTATCAATGGATCATTTGAATGAGCTGTCTGAAGCATAATCTTAAATATAAATTGAACGTTTTTGACTTGTAGCCACAAAAAATATAAGATTTTGAGCAGAAACACCTTAAATATTTGTCAATATCCACGTGAACTAGCAAAGCTTTTTTTTCTTAACCTCATATCGCTTGAGGTTTTAGCTTTAAAAGGACAAACAATTCCTCATTAGAATAAATTTAAATAGTATTCTGACCACAGATCAATGAGTAACCCTGAAAACAAATCAAGGCTGTAGCAAAGTTGAGTGATAAGTCAGAATGGTGAAACGGTTTTAGCAAATCTAAGACAAATATTATATGTATTTGCTCTCAAAGGTTAGGAACACCAGATCAGTTTAACTGATCAATAATTACTTTATTTATTCACCCTTCTATAATCAGACTCAACTGCTGAAGTCACGTAGTCACAGAGAATTTTCATCACAATATTTAAACCGAATAAGGAGGAAACCGTGTTTTTTTAATTTTATGATAAAAAATATTTGAACTGATAAAAACAAATCTAATCAAAGACAGTAAAATTTCACAGCACAGATTATATAGGATAGCAGAAAACTTTTAAATTATAAGTAATTGTTTAACAATAAATAGTCAGACAAAACTTAGTTTCTAAGGCAAAATATGAATTTGGGCAGGAATTATTTTGACTTTTATTTGCAGAAGACTTTAGATAAAGTTTAACTATCAGTTAAATTGTTTATTTACAATTTGGTGRGATATGTTATTTGTTTTGACCAGATTGAGAGATTTATTGGTGCAGCAAGAAAGGAAATTATTCGTTCAATATTGTACCAGTTAAAATAGRATAACTAGACCCAGAGTATATTGATGTCACCAAACTCAGTGCCTTCCATGGTCAGTGCTGCAGGTGTCAGTTTACTCGTCTTTCAGTTGTGTTTCTGGCTCATTGGCCCTGGACACACCAGGAATGAACGACAAGGCAGGCCGGAGGTTGCTGGTGGGAAAGGCTGTAGGCAGCAGCAACCTTCACCAGCTTCACACCAAAAAAACAAAACAAAAAAAAAAAAAACAATATTTGCAGCAGAAAAAGACTTCATGGCTTGTTCTGCTTACTTGTCTCTGTTGGCTTCTAACAAAAACCATTAATGAGCAACTCGTTTCTGTTCTCAGGAAAAGACGACGATGTTCGGACAACTCATCAGGTTGAGGGGAGCACAACGGAACTGCTTAGTGTTTCACAAAAATGTTGCTTTTTGTGAACAGAATCAGCTCCCAATAGTGTTTGGATTTACTCACATACTTTGGCTCCTGTCGGACATCAAAGCTTTCCTGCTCCAAAAACAGTTAAAAACAAGTTTTCTGTTAACCGGATAAGTTTTCTTCTGGAAGATAAAACACAGAACACTTCAGTGACTTTATAATACTGATTATAATAAATGTTTAAAACAACAAAAGGGAACCAAAACAACATTCATTTCATGAATGTTTCTTTTCCAAAGATTATAAAAAATGAACAAGCATTTGTCAYCTAGCGGCTTTCTCAGTTTCCAAAGGCAATAAATATGCAGGAAACAAACAATCCAYCATTATTTAGAAGAAAATAGTTTACTTCAGTTCCGAGAGGTGACCTCATGGTCAAGAGGTCATCATCAGTGACTACTCCTTCATGCTACAAGACAAACCTCTGGAACTGCTCATTTCAGGATGATCCAGGGATCACAATTTAAATTAAAAAGGAGTCTGAAAATGTGCTTGGGCCATTTTTTAACTAAATTTGGCTTAATCCTCAGTTTCACGTGGTTCACAAATATGGTTTGAGGTTTCCTCTTTCAAATGAGATGAATAAAACCTGGTTAGAATTTGTAAAAATATAGGATTAACACTGATTTTCCAGGGGTCTTCCTGATTAGCAAAACAATTCAAGCCAGATCTCTGGATTTGCTCATAATATCAGGATGATCTATGTATCAAAATGTAGCTTAAAAAAGCCAGAAATATGGAAATGTGCTAAATTAATCCCTGATTTGATGTAATGGATCATGTTTCCACTAAAACATCTGATTTTAGCATTTTTGTGTACCTACACAGACTACAGTCAGTTTAATGTAGGTCAGTTGGCAGACTGACTCAGTCAAGTGCTTTGATGGAAAAACACATCATACTTCATGTTCATGGGGTTTAATAGAACCGGTGCTGTAAGGTTATGTTTGTCAAACATCTGCTTTATGTATGTACGCTAAAAGAAGTGTGTTCAGATGACGCCAGCCTGCCTTAAATGCTGCTGATGGGATTCACCAGCAAGGGAACCGTCTCTGTAGGCTTAATTAATCACTAGCACAAGCACCCTGACGAATGAGGCTTCAGGCACACTTGTCCAGATTGAGAGACCTTGCAGAACTTTTATCCCATCTAATCACTGGGTTCTCTTATCAAGAGTCGAGAGTCTTCCTCTTCGTTTCACAGCAGTGAAACTTTTAACCGCCGTGATGGATGTGAGGGATACGTCTGCCTCGGGCTCATATGTTCTCTGTGTTCTTTCTGCTTGGATGTTGATTGGCTTTGATTTTTTTTTATGTTTCTCAGTGTTTTTTGAAAGTTGTGATGTTTGACGCCTCGTTGTGCGTAACGCTGTTCTACATTTTTTATAGATGCACAATGCAAACAGCATTGTCATCACAACTAATAAGCTTGTGTTAAAAAAAAGTTATTTACTTTGGCAGAATTGTGTCCTTGGCACCATGCATACACTTTTGAATACATTAGTCTCGCATTGACACTGTGAAATACTTTTGCCTCTAGAGCTCATGTCTTTGCACTAAATTGGACTTCAAAGCATACAGTCAGTAGAATAAARTGTGGCTCCTTGACTTTTCTTTTACTGCCGCACCAGCTTTTTGTTTTGTTATTTATGTTTTATTTGTGATAATTAAATCTTTTAGTCTTCATTTGATCCACGTGTTGGTCTTTCCCGGGTCCGGATTGTACTGCCAACCATGACACCAAGCTTCAAACAGCTTGATATATTTTTAAACAAATAAGGAACAAAACCTTCACTCTCGTGATGGTGATAATAGGGTCTGATAAAGAGATTCTACATTCTTAGAGTTTCAGTCTTTGTGCTAAAATAATTATTCCCGGGGTGTTGTCTTACATTTAGTGCCATAAAAACAAACCTAATGGATTCTTCCTTAACTATTCCAATAATCGTAAAAGAAAGCAATTTCAGTCAGTTGGGGGCAGCAAAATTTGCATATAATTAACCTTTATTTTAAACTGATGAGATAGGATAAAGTGAARGCCTTTAGATATTCATCCATAAAAACACAAAACAAACACAGTACAGAGAGCATAACAATAAAAGCATTTTTAATGTGGAGTTCTGTGAAAAGTTTATGAAGAAAAAATATCTTATCTGTTGTAGATAGCTTCTTTAAAACGGCATCAATTTAGAAAAATAGACTTTTTCATTCAGTTCTGACCAAATTGATGAGCTAGTTTGAAGACCAAACTCTGCCTCCAATGTTTTATAACAGTTCATCCAAARGCTATTTTACAAACATTTGCCTCACGCGGTTGTTGTAGCAGATAAAATGTGATGTTTTGGTTTAAAGTGGCCCAAGCTGCATTGAAAACTACAGCTAGCTACAGCTACAACTACTGTGTGTCTTGCTCAAGGACACCACAACATGTAGGCATGGTGGGGTATTGAACTGCCACACCGCTGCGCTACATCTGCCTATAGGCCTGTCAGAGGCAAAATGTATTTCAGAAAAGTAAGGCCATTCAAAAAGCTATAACAGGTTATTCATAACATTTCCACTGAACACCCCTGTAAAATGTCTAACTTCTCCTTTAAAACCAACAGCGTAAACCCATAGAGATCTATTTTTATTCATTTTCCTTTATTTAATCAGATTTTAAACCCCACTGAGATCGAGATCTGACTTTCAAGGGGGACCTGAGGGACCTATTTCTCCCCAACAAAACAGTTCTCATGAGGCATGAACTTACAGTATGTTCTTTCAAGCATCAAGATGTTGGCAGGAGACCATTTAATTGTTTAGGATCAGTGGTTTTATGTGTTTTTCTTTTTTCTTTTTCTTTTTCTTTTTCTTTTTAGGGGGCCAAGTGAAAACCTTGACTTCCTATTCAAGTTCAATTCCTAAATCTTATTTTGGCACTGTGACAGTGTGCAAATTTCAGAAAGAGGACACTACAGTCAGGAAATAATCCTGCCTCAGGCAGGTGATATTTATGCACGTCAAAAAATAAAATAAAATAAAAAAATGCATTCAGGGTCCAAGGTTTCCCAGCAGAAAGTTATGAGCATCAGTCTGCCTTGCCTTGTATTCGTCCGGTAGTTCATACTGTGACCGTCTCCCAGATGAATGAAGCGCACGGCCGTCTGGATGATGTTATATAAAAAAAAAGATGATTGATCTCACCAGGTGCCCTTCATCTGTTACTCCGTGGTCCAGGTCTGATGGCTGTGGGCTCATTGRAGATGTTTTCAGTGATGAACAAGTGTCAGCATGGAAAATCTGCCCGCAAAACCCCAAACGCAACAAGCTGCAATACACTTTTTATTGTTACACTTTTCCATCACAGACAACATAAAGTGAGAAGATAGAGAGTTTTTTTGTTTTGTTTTTCTTTAAGATTTCAAAGTTTGAACAAAGTTACTGTAATGTGTATTTTGTTTTACATTTGAAAGAAATATTTTATCTTTTGCCTCCTCAGACAGAATTCTTAGTGTTTTGGGCACATAAAGTATTCCTTTCACACTTTCTTCCCCTTTGTTGTTTTAGTCTTGGCTGACATGATTTGTCATGCCAATGTTAAAACAGTCTGCTCATAAATATTAACCATTTCCAACATGCCTGAAACACTATCTGCTTTAAACACACTCGAARTTCACCTTGTGTTTTGCAGTCAATAAAAAGTCATTGTTTTGTTTTATTTTACTATTTATTTTAGTTGTAATTTACTTAAAAGTTTTTTTGTCAGCACTTGTGTTTTAATTAGTTTTTACAATCTAAGGACTTCTGTCATTTTTAGTGCTATCTTATTTATTTACATATCAAAACATTCAACTTGTCAGGATATGGATTCTGTGCCTTAGTTTTTGTAACATGCTAACTTTTAACAATTTCTTCATTTAATTGCGTTAAAGTCATTTAAGCCAGTTTTTTGCTCCTATAGGCCTCGTTTGTTCCTTTTATCTAATAGTTGGCGCTTTGCTATTTTAGCATTTACTGTTTTGCTAGCTATTTGCTACTTTTTAGTTTTAATGTGTTTTGCTTCTTTTAGTTAATGTTTTGTTGATTTTAGCTTTTAATTAGCTTTTTTTTTTCTTTTTTTTATCTTCAAGCTAGTGATGTGATACTTTAGCTGGTGTTTTGCCATTTTTGGCTTTAGGCTCAAATTTGATTAGTTTTAGATTTCATGTTTTGGTTGTTTTAGGTTTARATTGCAGTTTCATCTTTTRKYSKAAAARCATTCAGCACTCAGCWTTCATACTGCAGTTTCACTGAAAATGTCATTTTTTTACTGATCTTTATTATATTTTTAAACCAGAGGAAAAATCCTGCTGTGTTTTAACATTTTTTCTTCTTAAAACTAAAACAAACTTTTTTAAATCTTGTAGGATGTGAATTATTCTTGACAACCTCAGTCTGTCAGAAGTAACATCAGAAACTAAAGCTGTGTGATGAAATGTGTTTTCAGTTTATTGTTCTGTAGCCTCAGTATGTTGCAGGGGATGGATGCTGCCTCTTTAATCAAACTATTACCACATGATACCAGAGGCAGTTTTWATTTAATTTAATTTGCGGCTGATCAGGACATTTGAATTATAAATATGACATTATCATCTATGACTCAGAGGTAAATAGTAGCTTTTTTTCAATGTTTGTATTCTGTTCATGAATTCCTTCATTAATTGCCGTAAAGAGTTTAGTTATTAAAGTTTGTTAATCTGTTTTGAGATTATAGCYCGTGCAGTTTTAGGGATGTAGATGTTTGACTGTGAAGTTAAAACTCAGACTTGACTGTTGAATATCCTTGAAACTCTGCAGAGTGTCTGAAAAGACACAAAGAAGTGATGTATTATTAGAAAAATACGCAGAAATCCCAGCCTATTTGTAGATTTTCCGAGGCAGATATTGTTGTCGTGTGAATCCTGTTAAGAATCTTGCACGCTCAAGATGGTTTTGCTCTATTTATACACACTTCCTGTTCTGTTTTCTTGGATTCTTTCCCTTCTGAATAAAACTCCCTGACTCTGAAACACAGATGTTTGGCTGAAAGTGCAGTCAAGTGTCTTGAATGCTGTGCAAGCCGTTTAAAAACTGACTGATGTTTTAGAAAGTCTAGACATAAAGCAAGTCCTGGCAAACAAATTCTCGTCCTTTGAAACACTTTTGCAATTACATTATTCCAAAAATACCACATATTAGATTTTGATTTGTTATTAAAGGAAAGKTGTGTTTCATAATTATAATATATTTTAGTAAATTAGTTTAATTTCGTCCTCTGTGCTGGGTAAAGAGCAACATCAGCTGCAGAATAYTCAACAAGCAGCTGAAAGGAGTAAATCTTTTGCTCAAGGAGAACTTCTCATCACTGATGTTTTGTTTGAAGGACAGCCTTTGTGTGTCTCCAAATAACGGGTTACCCTTTACCTGCTCACATACATTACAGAACATAAAGCGTTCATCACATTTGTGTGTAATCTCCACTGTTCATCCACATAATTTAAAAGTTGTTTTCTGCACAACCTCACAGGTAGGTTATGGTGTGACTCAGACAAATATTCATTTTATTTATCTTCCTGTGCCTTCCAGAGACGCCGGGGAGGGGAGAGGACGGTCAGCCGGACTCGTCGTTCTCTGATTCATCGCTCTTCGCTCACTGGGGTCAGGAGCTCAGTCCAGACAACCGGCGAGTGGCGCTCAAAATGTTCCAGTACTATGGATATAATGCCTACCTCAGTGATCGTCTCTCTTTAAGGCGTCCAATACCCGACCTCAGGCCTGACGGGTAAGACTGAACACAGTTTTCCAACAGAACTGAACAAAACAATAGAGCTCTGCAAAGTAGCCTGTGTTTTGTGGAGCGGGCTTTTTGTGACATTAACTAAGAATTTGTCTTTTTTTTCAATCAGGCCTGAGCAGACCAGGCTGAATCAGGCAGCACAAGGCTGTTGTATGTCTGATTCTGCYCTTTGTGTCAATCAAACAGTGTTTCCTGTTTTTGGCACAACAGCAGCAGACCCCGAAAGAAGTTAACCTGATCATTTTTTCTGTGTTTTTTAAAAAATCCACCAGAAAGAAATCGTTAAACTTTCTTTATGTCCATGCTAGGGGTTTAAAAAAGTCTTCATTCTACCTACCATTGAATATGACACACACCAGCAAAGGCAACTTTCAAACAGTCCAAAACAAAAACATTGTAATCAAAATTTGACTCCAACAACGTCTGTATCCAAGGGCGTAACTTTAGGG
>NW_013952407.1:2508749-2511292 GCF_001266775.1 Austrofundulus limnaeus | reverse complement strand
TTATACGACATAACTAAATTTCTCAATTTTCCAAGAGTAGGTTTTACAACAGATGATTCAACAAATACAGCCATAATGTGACAACAGCAGACTAAAACCCTGTAGTCTTTTTTTATATATAAATTATGCTAAAACGCACATACTGTATATGACATCATAAATTTTGAAATCAGGTCAAAGTTACCTAAAGATAACAACAGAGTTGCAGCTCTGTAGGCTTATTTAATCTGTTACTTTCTACTGTGTTAGAGCAAGTGATGTCATTTTTTTGGTGGGTATTTTGACTGGATCAAATTGGGGTCATAACCCCTTAACCCCCCTGCAAATTATGCCCATGACTGTATCACACTGTACAGTCTGCTCCAAACTGTGTGACCACAATAATAATGTGTGGCCACGAGATACCTATATTTAATCAAATGTCACCAGACAGTAGTTGTATGTGTAACACTTAACGAAAAACAAAACTGTGCTCTATCTGATTTTAAAATGAGATGAACAACAAGTTTGTATTTTCTCATCACATTTAGTTTCTAGTTTGATTTCCACATAGTCTTCTCAAATCTGTCATTTGTTTGGTCTTTCATAAAAAAAATAATTACTTCAGAGCTGAAAATAATTTTAAAGACATAGTTTAACATAATTCAATCTTTTTACTTTTCAAAGTACGACAATTCACTGAAAACATAAAAGAGTAAAAATGTTACATATTCCAGATACTGTAAATCTGTGTCAGATCTTTTTTTCATCGTTTAAAAATAATTTTAAAAAGGAGCCCGTTTTTTCACCAGGGATACAGTTTGAAAAGAAAAAAAAAAGCAGAAAAGGGTCATATTGAGTTGAGCTATAATGGAAAAATGCTGTTAGAAGTCCTACCTCTCTAACAGGGCTGTTAACAGGGTGTAAAATACATCACTGGTCTTTTYTTCAGYCCCTGGTTCCTGCAGTAGAAACAAAGGTTGTTATTGAATAGACCCTCCAGAATTACCTTGTCCCAAGAAAAGAAAAAAAAGTTTCTGTTTCCTTTGAATATCTCCTGCACATAAAGCACCACATTCATACAAAGTGAAAACTGTTGACGTTACACCGTGTTGGCTCTGATCCAGGTTTCCACCACAGCTTACGTCCACATCACCGAGTTTACAGAAACAGCCGAGGAAAAATCCTCCTGTGAAAGTTAAAAATGTTCGAGGGCGTTTCCTCCTCTGCGCTGAACTCCCTGCAGACCATTAATTCCCACTAATAGTGGCTCTCGAACCTCATCGGAAACTGTTGCAGGGGATACGCAATTCACACCCATTTAGCCTTTTTTGTTTTTCCTCTCCGGTAACAGAGCAATGAATTTCTGTAAATACAGCCGTGGAAGGCAGGAGATGAGAATTATGAACAACACATGACATTTAACAGGCTAAATGTGAATAAATTAAATGTTGCAATTACAGCTCAATTCACTCTGTTCATTTAGATGAAATGCTCAGGGCAGATTATTATTGTAGGTTTTGAAGGATGTACAAGACATTTAATGCAGTTTACCACTGCTTGAAGAAAATGGCTGTTACACTATGCTTATTATTTTCATTTTCCATTTTCTGACCCACATTTGTAGCAGAAAACACTCGTTCCTTAGCATGCTAATTGTTGAACTACACTGAACAAAGAGTTCAACAGTGAGGCCTTGATCYTTTTATCCTTAAAGCAGGCATTCAAAGTGCATTATTTATAATTAGCCAAATGTTTAAAAATTGCATTTTTTTTATCTCCACAGATGCAGAAATGTTTCTTATCCTCTGAACCTTCCTCAAGTGAGCATTGTGTTCATTTTTGTGAATGAAGCCTTGTCTGTCATCCTGCGGTCCATAAACTCTGCCATCAACAGGACACCTTCCCACCTTCTTAAAGAGATAATCCTGGTAGACGACAACAGCAATAACAGTAAGCAGCATCATTTTATACAACAACTCACAGCTGACACCTTAACACCCCCCCTTAAATTGTTATTTTGCTGTTGTAGCTGAGCCTAAAATCCAGGCATGGCAGGTTTTTAAAGCGTTGGCTTTATCAACATGTTGAAAGCGATGTGCATTTGTRTGTGGTGGTGGAGATATTCTGAATTCCTCAATACTCTTCTATAAGCTTCTGTGAGATAACTGAGTGTTTATACTCAGTTGCCCAACCAGCCCATATTTCCAAAGCAGAGGGGACCAGCATCAGATAAGCAGCACACATATCAGTGCATCCACTGTGCTGCGTGTTTACACTGGATGATATCAGAAAGTCACAGCTTCTTTTGCTTTTTTTTTATTGGTCTGGGGAAGTTTCCTGTGCCAACAGTAAAACAGAACCATTTTTTTTTTTGGGGGGGGGTCCCCAAATAAATTGCAAATTTTTATTTTAATTGCCATTTTCTATAAAATACTTAAGGTAAAAATAAGTAAATAAAAATTGTGTGAATTTAAGCCAGGTTTTTAGTTTCTGCTCAATTGGATGAGCTTAGATTGTCTTGCCAGGGTTTCAACTCAGATATTTTTTTCTAACACAGAGAC
>NW_013952407.1:2500693-2508399 GCF_001266775.1 Austrofundulus limnaeus | reverse complement strand
ATATATATATATGTCAACTATATATCAATGCATGTCAACTCCATTCAGTCAGACTCCTGTCTGATTGTTGAGGGGCTTGTTGTTCTTGTCTGTGGCAAAAACATTTTGTGAAAGAGATAAATGTTTACACAGAGGGAGGAATGGAGCGTGAGATTGACAGACTGATCGGTGCAGCTTCTGCAGTTTTACAGACTCTATCGATCTGTTGGGGTGAAGAGGGAGCTGAGCTGCTCTCCGTTTACCAGTCGTCTATGTTCCTACCCTCACCCATGGCCACAAACTTTGAGTAGTGAATGAAAGAACGAGATCGCGGATACAGGCTGTCAAAATGAGCTTCCTCTGCTGGCCAGCTGGACCATCCCTTAGGGTGAGAAGACCAGTTATCTGGGAGAGACTCAGTAGGGCCGCTGCTCCTCCACATCGAGAGGAACCAYTTGAGGTGGTTCYGGCATCTGGTAAGGATGCCTTCCTAGGGAGGAGCTTCAGGCATGTCAGAGGAAAGACCTAGGACACGCTGGAGAGACTGTGACCCTCAGCTGGCCTGGGAACACCTTGGAATTCTCCCAGAAGAGCTGGAAGAGTTGGCTGGAGAAGATGGGCCTCCTTACTCAAGCTGCTGCCCCAACCAGACTCTCGATAAAGCAGAGGATGGATGGATGGATGGATGGATGGATGGATGGATGGATGGATGGATGGATGGATGGATGGATGGATGGATGGATGGATGGCTACAAAGCTGAAGAACTTAAAGTGCCTGTGACATTAAACTTTTATTATAAATATGAATGCATTTTCGGAAAGATAACATTAATAACATATTGCAAAATAAATAAATCACACCGCTGAGATGAACAGTTACAGATATATTTGCATGTGAAGTAACAGGAAGTGACATCAGCGGGGAAAGTCTGAACGTAAACAGAGCAGCGTTACAATAACTAACAGCACAGACAGGGGAGAATAATCTGACATTTATTTAGATGAGTTAGTTAGTTGAGTCACTTTCAGAAAGAGATGAAGAAGAGTCAGAGTTCAAAAATATTGTTTTAATAAATAAAGACCATGGAGTACCTTTTCTTAAAGAGATCCCCTTTGATGTCACTTCCTGTTTCACTTTCACTTGTTCAAATGAATATATGCCAGTTATGTGACGAAGTTTATCTTGAAATGAATAGTGTGGGTTTGGACATTTCTTGATGGTGACAGAATAATGCCCTTATTTAATTTTTTTACAAACTCCTTTTGATTGACTGAGAGATCATCAAGTTGTGAAACAAATAAATGTTAACATCATCTGCTGTCTGACTGGATCGTGATTGTGTTTACAGAAGCCAGTTTGAAAACTAGTCGTTTATCTGAGAAAATAACCTCGCTCTCTGATCGCTCAGCTGTTTAATTACTGTAGCTTTTCTTCCAGAGCAAACTGCTGTCCTGAGAGCATTGAGACCTCCAGCAGACAGATTGGAAGAAATMATTTGAGATAAAGCATGGCGATTTGCTTTGTAAGTCCCTGGATTKATTTGCAGCAATTTTAGAAGCATTCTTGCTCTTTATTGGACAGATGACAAACAGGCTATCTTTGAAATTTCATTGTATTGGTCAGTCACATAAAAAAGGTCCCCCATTAATTAAAATGGTTAGTTTTTCTTGTTCACCTGTTGCCCTCGAAAGTCTGAAGATGCTAAAGAAATATGAGAGCATTAGCCTTCATAGTCAAAAATTCTCAAGTTTTATTTCTCACCTGCAAAAGTTTATAAAAGTTAACTGAATATGTTCAATAAAAAACTATTTAGAAGTCACAAAGTTGACAGAAAAGAGAGGAAATGCAGAAACGCCTCAGTAGTCTTGTGGAGAAATCGGTGATATCTGCTGCTCGTCCGATGGCCTCCAGGCGCTTTTAATGTTAATTAGGGTTCGTGCTCACTGGATTGAGTRGGTGGATGAATAACACTAATTAGCTGCAAAGCCAGGAAACGTAGCCCGAGGCACGTAACAGACCAGCAAGGTGATGAGGTGTTTGCATCCGTCTTGTCTGCATTTTTCTGTTCAATTCTTACATCTGCATGCACTGTATCTACGGTAAACAGTGTCAGGTGGAAAAGACATTCCATACACCCTGGCATTAAGCTTGATCACCACAGAGACGGCTAATGTGTGAGACAGGTTACGTCAATTTGTCAAAGAATACACCTGAAATCACATGACAGATGGAGTTTTTCATTTACAGCACAGGACTGTGTTTTAAAGGCAAAACACACAATAAAAATAATAATGCCACTGCACCAAAGCCATTTATAACGTTTTATGCTTTAAATTGGCTCTGCTGCTTGTAACAAGGACGGAAATGGTCAACATGGGAAATACTGCTTGCCTAAGTCAATAGAGCAAAARGTGGCATATCCTGCAGGCTGCTGAGACCAAGTTTAAATCAATGTGGGATATTTTGGTAGTTTAAAACCCCAGAATATGTATGGCCCTGTTCCCTTAGGCTAATATTGACAAGAACATTGAATGTATCCAAAACTGGCTATCAAAAAATGTAAATGTAAAAATTCACAAGTTTGCTCAAGTTTTACCTCAATGCAAAAAATAAACATTCATATTTTATAACATAACTGAGGACTCAAGAGTCATTTTCTTAAGCTTCTTCAGAGACCCAAGTCARGCTTTGACATTTTGCTGATGGCATTTCACCCTGTTTGCTTTAACACTCTGTCACACTGTGTCTGATAAGCCCGGTGTTATCATTATAACCATGACTGTGAAGCAAGCTAAATGTCATTAGCCTGTTGACCCGCATTGCTGCTAAGATTGTTGAAGGGGTCAGCGTCCGCAGCCAACCCCTCAGGCACCTGCAGTTTCGCATTACGTCTGTCATTGTTGCCGCTCAAACTTTACGAGGTATTATCAGGGGAACTTGTAGCCATCAAGGGAAAGAAGGGCAAATTGACCCTGCTGATTCCTCTTTAATTGGATAATGTCCCAAGCAAGGAAGGCTTGTCATTGTGGGTGCTGGATTCAAAAAAGGGGGACCCATWTATTAGACAAGCTGTCCAGAAGACATATATAGTGAAGAATTTTATAAGCGGTTATCTTCAAAGAGAGACAGATAAGTAAAAAAAATAGATAAAATAAAAAAGTGCATAGATGTGGAGCGCTGTCTCTGCAGGATTGGTAATTGTCAGGAACTCCCTGAGTGAGTAGATTTTATAATCAAGATGCTGCAGCCTTTCAAGTGCTAACTTTGTAACTATATTTTAGGAAAAAAACAGCTCTGTTTATTTTATTAACCCAAAAGCTTGAATATTGTATATTCAGAAAAGAAAAACTCAGATTTTCAAGTAAAAAGTATACAAGATTTAATAAAAATRCTATGAAAGAAATTACAAATTATTTTTAAAAATAAAATGATATAGTTTAAAGTTTTTTCTAGGTTTACCCTGTTAGCCTAAATTTCCTTAAAAATCATACCCGGATTAAATTAAGAACCCTTTGGAGGAAATTCACACAACTGATCTCTATGTAAACCTATRAATTTGCATTTTTAACTTCAGCATTCATTATTTTTGTAACTGTAACTAGTATATCGTTATTGAAGTTAAAATACAATAAAACCATACTTTTTTTCTCACTTAAAGATTTTTAAAGTGTCCCAGAACAGGAAGGAGAGATTAAAAAGAAAARATTCTGGGCTAAAATATAGATTCCCAAATATTACCAATTCAAGTTTGGTAACAATATCATCAAAAATGAATATTTGAGATATAAAATCCAGCATGTCCATCATACTTGGACAGGTCCTCAGCAAACATCCAAACTGGACAAATATTTCCAAATTAATAATCAGCAATATGAATCACAACTGGGGGACATGAAGCAAATCCCCACCAACGAACAACCAACACATGACAAAAGCAAATAAATCCTCTTTTTTTTCAAAGCATTACCATCCTCACAGCTTACAAAACCACCAGCAGCAAAAAATAAATGTTTTTCACTTACTTTTGATGCATAATTTGTCCTCTTTTTCTGAACAAAAGCGATCCAAAATGACACCCGGAATGAGGGCATAATCCATTTTTACTAAAATTTTCTGGCCACAAAAATCCCTCTTCGTTGTCTTGAAGCACTCAGAACACTTCATAACAAATATATTTCCTTTTTAACAGCAAGCTTAGTCAGCTAACTGTCCAAAAATACCTTAAAAACCATGTTTTCTATGTCTGCTGTTGTCACCATTAAGGGGACAAAATGGCTGCCACATCAGAAATTTCTATAAGTTTCATTTTTTTTGTCTTTACACAAGGGCCTCCCCCTCAAATCTGCATATTAAATAAGAGGTCATTTGATTGGCTACACCATTGTGGTGTTAGAATGAAGCTGAGAACTGATTGGCTAGTTGGTCATAAAAGGTGTCAATCTAAATAAGACAACCAGTCAAATCYTTTGAACAGCCTACRATGCAAATTCAAAGTCTCTGGCAGCCTGGGTCAGGCTATAAAGAGACAGGACACAAAATGGCAATGTACTGTGGGCGGGTTAAAAACCAGCATCATCAACATTGATAGAAGCAGCTGCAGTTACATTTTTAAATGTATTGAGTATGTGGCAGAAACATGAAGCTTCAAAGGACATTGGAAAACAAGTACTGTAAGTAACTTTATTTGTGTAGCACTTTTTACAGTCAAGTAGCCACAAAATGCTTCACAATAAAACAAAATAGCACACAACAGAGCATAAAAAATACAAGAACAATAAAGCATTAAAAAGACAACATAAAAACTCATACTGCCATCCACGTTAAAAATTTAATTTTTTTAGTTGCTTTCTGAAAGTCTCCACTCAATCCACATCTTTTAATCTACTGAATCAAGGCACTGAATTAATCCAAAGAGCTACAATTACGACAACAACCACACAACTGTGACACATAGACATTGAACAAGAAATTATGACACAGGATGGCAAAAAGTAGGGTTGGGAGATYTTGGCAAACAATAAATAAAATTCTGTCATTTAATCTTAACTATGGCATGTAGACAATAACAGTTAATATGGTGATTAATAGATTACAATTTAACTTGCATGTTTTTGACTCTAAATCAGTTACCCTGTGTTTTAAAARTATACGTACAAATCATCAGTCAAATTAACTTATTCATTTTAACAGGTTAAATTATTAAGTTGTGAATTTAAACATAGCTTTTCCATAGAGTGGCAGCAGATCTTTAGTAACACAACATACCTCTGACTCACACTCTTGCTAGGGAAGTTGTGTCCCACACAAAATATGTCATCACACAGCACATGTAGTAATTGCAAAGTGGAAAAATATTAATTGTTGACAGTTTTTCTGATAATTAATTGCACATGATATGATTTTGCCCAACCCTAGCAAAAAGATCCATCAGTATGAAGAACTGCTGCAATCTCTTCCTCGGTTAATTGTTGGGTTATGGACAGGTCAGGTCAGGTTAGGTTAGAGGTTTCATCCTGGATCTATATGATAAAATTTTGGATAAGATCTGAACAATTCCTTTAAGATTGTAAATCAAAGCTCATCTACTGTTTCACATTTAAAAGCACAAAGAATAGGATGTTTTAACTGGATAAAAGCTGTTTAAAAGGTCCTGGTGGTCTGAAAGAACCCACTGTTGTTTGGCAACTTTCAAAATTTAGAATAAATTTCCCGTCTATTTTGGCTGATCTGCTGACATGAATACAATATAAGAATGTCAATGTTTTAATTAGTGATGAATCGTGTGACTAAAAGAATCAATGTGAGTTRATTATCTTGGGATGCATGATTTACYTCTACAGATGATGGRTCTCTTCTGCACTGTTGATCATGCTGCTATTTTTCTACAGCAGCCCAGAACAAATGAAGCAAACATCATCTCCAGGGAGGACCCTTCATACTTTATATACATACATACATATTTGTTTGTTTGTTTTTCACATTAACACACTGTAACCAAATTATATGTTTATGAATATTATTTTTTAGGAGATTTTAGAGGGATTTTWTCCCCAGAACTTGTTCTCCTCTCAGCCTGGCACATCTCTGTGAGAGGAAGTATCATTATGTGGATTCATTCAACCCCTCAGGTGTTCAGAGAAGTTCCAGCAACCAGTCGGATATCTAGTCTGAGTTTGTTGGAGGGCCATCTAATGAAAGCTGGAGGGTGAACAAAGCTGGGATGATATCTGTAAAAAGCAGCAAAGCTGAACCTCAAGCTGGAGCTTCAGCAACAGCGTTTTTGAGCCAACGGGCCATGGGTTTGATTGCTGAGGAAGCGCCAGTATCTCCTGGATTTTTTTTTTTAAAAACACAGATTTTTCTATGATAGAAATGTGCTGCGAGAAACTGCCAAGCAGCGTGGAGCAAACTACACAGCAATTGTGAGATCTGTAACCATGCCGATTTGCCATCTGCTGTGCAAGCAGTAATGCCTGAATGGTGATAAATGATGGTTTTATTTGAACACTCATGAATAGACCATTCAGTGATGGAAGCTCTTCCAGAATTGCTTTGTTTTGACTCACATGAACATACCCTAATGTTAGGTAACTGTATAACATGAAAAGCGTCATACTGTAGATCAAAGACATATTGTTTCAACATGCACAAAACCTCATCAGATAATATCTTAACTGGAGTTTAAAAACATGTTATAGTTGAATATTTAAKTGTGAATCATTTTGATTTCTGTACTCTGAAGTTATGGGATCCAAAATATCCATACAACATAGTTTAACAAACTCTGGATTGTTACCGRCATATCTGACTCGAGGCGCAATACAGTCGAGCTAAATGGTCTGTTCATTTTTGCACTCACCATTAGCTTTGTTCATTATCTTCTGAAAAACATATTTTGCTAGATTTACCATCTTATGCTGCTATTTATTCCAGGAATACAAAGCAACGTTTGGAAACCTGTTTTGTGTTTGTGCCAGTGCAGCTCTCCGTCCCGAACAAGTTTCCAGCCAAGCTTCAGCAGGATATCCGTCCTGAAAGATTGATGAGGGCTAGCCATCAGCCATTCCTGGTGTAATGAACTGTGCTTTATTGTGATTTGTTATGAGGCATAACACTGCATCATTCTTCCTTTCAATTCACAACACATTAGGGTGTCTTAATTATTAATGAAATAAGTTGTCAAATCTTTTGCAGCAGTGCATGTGAGTCACTCCGGCTTTCTGTCAGCTGAAATCATGAACTCAAATAAAAGACTCGGGATGCTCGTTTCTGTTTCTGATGTTTTTGATMACTTAAAATTGAATTTACACCCCAGATTCTGGTTTATTGCATTAACTCTAGGGGGAAAAAACACCCTAACCACTCACTCTGAACAACCTTGCAGAATTCCATCAAATCTCATGTTGCATGGAGTTCACGTTTAGTGTTTATCACCAAAGTTGTTTTCTGTCTGCGAGGAAATAGCAACAGTTCTTTAAGAGGATCAATACACATGGAGAAAAGATAAACAGCTCATATCTCTGATTTACATCTATAAGAAGTTTATACATTTGCCAGAGTTTTGCTGTCAGTTGGTACAAAAACATGGACAAATCCAAACAGTTTGTTTTGGCATTTTCCCCCACCCCTAAGATAAAGTTAACCCACACTTATGCCTTTTTATCTTCATTTTTTTAGTACCGCTCACTGCCAATAGCCAGTAATGTTGTGTGTGTGTGTGTGTGTG
>NW_013952407.1:2486320-2497852 GCF_001266775.1 Austrofundulus limnaeus | reverse complement strand
TGTGTGTGTGTGTGTGTGTGTGTGTGTGTGTGTGTGTGTGTGTGTGTGTGTGATCATATTTGTTGGTCTGTGCCAGTAGAGAAATATCTCATAAATCACTGAYCAAATTTTAATGAAACTTTCATAAAGTTATGACTGCGTTTACATCAAAAACTAATCAACTTATGATCTTAACACAAGAAAATGGTAATAACTCAGTTAATTTTACATATATTAACAAAATGACCACGCAATAGTGTTCAAAACACCTGACTGCATGATCAGTGTGGTCACAACATAATATATATGATGTGTTATTACACAGCTGTGGGTCACAGTAGCATGGGTTGTAATTTTGTGTGAAAAATGYTAACTGAACTATGGTCATAGGTCTGCAAAATACAAAATCTGTTCCACTAAATACTGAGAAAGGGCTATAAATAAAAGTGATTTATTCTAATATATTCTTATCTTGGGATGCAGTCGAATAATATCCTGCCYTTTCTTACAGTTAAACACAACATGAAGCAACCTGATCTCAAATATTCAAAGGCTCATCTGAACATGATTGCTTTATTTGAGTCACACTTCAATAGAGACTTGTAACCTAATGGTGCCACACACTGATATTTTACAATAATCTTTGAATCAATAGGTTTATGACCATTCTTGACCTTTTTTTTTATAACTCAAGAATAGAAAAAAGCTCTTGATTTTTACAGTTGTAAGTCATTACATTTCTGAGAAAAATGGCAGAAAGGCTGTGACAAACAAAACCAAGTGACACCAACTCTTGTCCAGCAGCGTGTGATGACTCATCAAATGATATAAATCTCAAATAACAATGAAGTTAATCTTTGGAGACAAACGTTCTCTTTGTTTTCAGTCTTCAATATTGCCGTACAACGTTCCGACTGTTCGGCCTCATGTCAGGTCTGCAGAGCTGGCTCGGGCTGCAGCCTCTTTGGTTCACTGATCAAAGCAGTGAAGCATCTCTTTCTTTGGCCTCTGACCACAGAAATACTGCCCAGTGGAGGAGGACATGGCAAAGTCGTGTGGGTGGAAATTTTCCTAGAGGCAACTTTCACATCACTCACAAATGGGTTCCTCCAAAACCTTTTAGCTCTTGATGAGAAATGCATGTGTGTTTATGTGTTTTTTATTTTATTTTCTTCTAGATGAGCTTAAGGAGAAACTGCAGGGTTTCGTGTCAGAGACTAACAGCCAACGTCCAGGATTCATTAAGATGGTGCGGCATGCCAAGCAGGAGGGTTTGATCCGGTCCAGAGTGAGTGGATGGAGGGCCGCCACTGCCCCGGTTGTTGCCCTGTTTGATGCCCACGTTGAGTTCAACGTCGGCTGGTGAGTCACTCACCAGCACGGAGAAGTAAAATTAGCAAGGCGCAATAGATGAACGCTGGCTCTTGAGTCATTTGATCTGTGCAGGGTGAAGGAGGGGGGCTGTTTGAGAAATCTATTTTATTTTTAAACACAACCTTGCAAAGTTAGATTTTTAATTAAGAGTGCTTGTATTCACAACGAACAAGAATATATTACACTTTAATTAAGAACCTCAGTAGTTTGAACTCTCAAAATGTTAGTGTAACAAAGTGCAGCTGTATTCCAATTATTCAAGATTTATTTTATTAGGAACTGTACAAAACATGTGATGAATTTGTTATTTTTTCAAAAGATTGATTGGCCCTAATATCCCAAACAAAGAGCTAAAAGGGAATAGGATTTTTTGCTAACAACTGTATGTTCATTGTGAATTTTTTTAAATTTATTTAGAAATGTATTCATTTCATTAAAAACAAAACAATTATGAACAAGAGAAAATATAAACAATCAAAAATCTAATAAAATAAAAAGTGGAAGAAGAAGAAATCATATATCTGCCCCTATTATCCCCAGAATATGTTCAAACTAAAGTAATTTACACAAAAAATTAAAAATTAAAACATCAACTCAAGCAACAATTTGTATAGATTGACATTACGCTTTTCCATATTCCTTCAGAAAACTATCTGTAATATAATGGCAGTTTAGCTGACAGACAACAGAAAATGTGTGCAGAGGTTGTTCTAATGTTCTGACACACAGGTAATAGCCACTTAGGCTTTCAATTGTTGTTAAGGAAAGCAACCATTCTTTATTTCTACAACTGTGTCTCCCTTTTCATTATCTCCACGCAAGGGTGCATGGCTCATTATGCAAGCTTTTTGTTGATTTGTTGCAAAAAAGAGCAGAAGTTTATGTTCATCTTCCTTCAGCCTGCTGCTCGGCTCGTGTTAACTGATGTTACTCTCATTTGTAATTCAGTTTTTTCTTTGATTTCTGTGAAATTCTTTGCTCTGAACATTGGGTTGAGCTATTCTGTTCCTTGTTTTTTATCTCTCTCTTTTTTGTCTTTACTATTTATTTATTTTTTCATCATTTTCCCTCATTTATTTCGGAAAGAAAATATCTTACCAGTTTTTCATACCTGTATAATCATAACTATATTAAAAAGAAAAACATTGTACCAAGCTAAGACAATATGAATAATTWTCAAATGTGCTGTTGAAGCAATAAATTGGAAAAATTGCTCTTATCTAAAAGAGAAAATGAGACTTTCCCTTCAAAATGCTAAGTTGTAAATTTAAATATGTTTTGATGCTGTATATTCATTAAAATTCTGAACCGTTCACGAAAAAGGATTGACCTTTGGGACCTTTCTATAAAACATGGTTTRCCCTGACTGCTTTAAAGAGCAGCTGCAGTTCCATTAAATCTGTTTATTCCAATGGGTGACATAATTGTGACCTCAAATTGTTTTATTTTTTTCTGTTCCACATTTTTTACTGAATATTGTAAAAAAGTTGCCTCCTTCTACATTTGTGGTCTTCCAACAACTTTTTGTTCCTTTTTCAGAAATGAATATGCTTCTCATTCAGACATTTTATGATTCATTTGCTGTCCCGTCCTATATTAGATGATGTAATTCAAGTGGTTTTGTTTTATTTTATTTATTGTTATTTAACCAGGAAAGTCCCGTTGAGATCTCAGATCTCTTTTTCAAGGGAGGCCTGGGCCTTAAGGCAACCTATTGTACAAGTTTTTAGCGGTGGGGAAACCAGAGTACCCAGCAATTTAAAAACCTGAACATGCTCACACTTGGTTATTTTACCTTTAACACTAAATCAAAGACACAAATCAAAACGTCCATATTCTGATTTTAATGTGTGGGTTTGGTTTAAAGAGAACATAACATTTGTTTGAAACAGCTGTCTCATTTCCTTATAGATCTAATGAAACAAAACAAGCACCAATTTCTTTAGCAGTAATAATAAAGTTAATGTAATTCTCTGTAACTGAGCTGTATGTGAGTAAATATCATTTACTGCCTCATGTTTTGATGAAAGTAACAGTTTCCCCATCAATCATCAAGCACAACTAAAGGGCAGTGGAGGAAACCTGTGAGTTTAAACATATACAGCAAAAAAAAACTGCATTTCTCTCCCTTTTTTAGGGCTGAACCCATTCTGCAGAGAATAAAAGAGGACAGAACTCGCATAATATCCCCATCATTCGACAACATCAAATACGACACGTTCGAGATCGAAGAGTATCCGCTGTCCTCTCAGGGCTTTGACTGGGAGCTGTGGTGCCGCTACCTCAATCCCCCCAAGTCCTGGTGGCACAAGAGCAACAAAAGTGCACCTATTCAGTAAGTAAACACAACTCTGAGCCTAATTGGTATCTGGCATTAATCTCTTGACAAATGTCAGCCTGCAAAAAAGGCCATTTCTGCAGCTGTATGAGCGAGTCATATTGTGCACCGTCACATATTGTTTTTTCCGTTGCCCTTGTCGTCACTATAGAAACTGAAAAAATAAACAAAGCTAACATTCATCTTCTGAAATCTTCCAGGAGCCCGGCTCTGATTGGCTGTTTTGTGGTGGACAGGCTGTACTTTGAGGAGATCGGTCTGCTAGATGAAGGCATGGAGGTGTACGGGGGAGAAAATGTGGAACTGGGCATCAGGGTGAGTGATGACGTCATGCCTCAGGCCATGAACTCTAATGTTCATTCAGGTCACATGTGAGCAGCTTTAGGAGATAACAACACTTGATGTTTGTAGGATGAAGGACATGAAAAGCTAATATTTTACATAAACTCACTGGAGAAAAATAATGTGACTTAAACATTGTGTGCCGTGTATAGGAAGTTGGATATACAGTAGTTGCAGTGTTTTAAGAGATTTGCAGCCTCGACAGTTTGACAAATTACCTTTTTTTTCAGTGAACTAATCATCTTTTTTCAGATTGCTCCAGTAATTGAGTCATTTAAAACWACAGCACTCCGCTCCTCATTTCTTTTGCTCAGTTCCAAACCTTTAAAACTGGTTTGTAATTCATCCACTAAGTCAGAAAATAATTCCACCTTAGAGTCCTTGTCAATCCTTCTTGCTTCAGGATTTTCATTTCATGTGAGAGAGAAGCTGGTGAGGAAAGTCCTTCAAAAAAAATCCCACTGCGCTCTGATTTGTCAGCTCAGTGACCTGATAAGAGACCCCCACTGTTCTGAATTAGCTGTGAGTGCACATCCAGCCATCAACAGTTTAAAAGCCTAATATGCATCAGCATTGCCTCAGCAACATGAAATTTAGGCAGAAACTTTATGTGAAAATGGTGAGAAAGCAGAAAAAATCCCTGCAAATATCAGCATATTTTTATAGCTAAATAACACTGTACAAAATCTTACCTCAATGCATGATCACTATATGTTTTAGTCATAAAAACGTGTGTAGTTCCCTTCTAATAAAACTGTTGTTTTCATTCATGAATGAGGACAACCAGCTTGGATGGTCAATAACCAGGTTTATCCCAAAGAGTTTTGGGAATTGCACGGTGGAAATTATCAAAAACGGATGAGTTAAACTGAGGAAATTAACCTAGATGCATTTAAAACGCTGCCAAAAAATGCACTTTATGTATTTTTTTCACTGTACTGTAATAATTTGTCCAGCAKCAGCTCTGTCTATAAGCAGAAAATTACTTGGCATATGTTCAGTTCAACAGTACGACAAGCAGATGGGTCAGAGTGAGAACTACCCTCCTTAGGAATTGCTAATGATAGCACACACAAACTGCAGATAGATCATTAGAGGAGCCAACAGCCTGTTCAATAACAGCAAGATGTGAGGAACTTTTCTTCTTCAGCTACACACGCACTAGAAATTACTGAAAGAAGCAAATTTATAACAAGACTCCAAATGTCGATAAATATCTTTTCTAACCAGTGACAAGAAAACATTATTTTCTATTTCTCTCCAGAATTAACTTATTTTTAAAACTGTCTGACACAATCATGTCCTTATTCACAGCTTTATGGCCGGGAACATTGCTGGCTTTATTGAACAGAGGCCTACAGCTATCACATTAGTTCTAATATGAACCAGGTTAAAGCATCACGTTGAGTCTCTGTGCAGTTCTCAATGTCCTCACATGAAAATAACAACTTGAAATAAACCTCAAGTTTTATTTAGCCAAAACAGTGTTTYTACTGGCAGAGCCAGACTAAAAAAGCCATGTTTCTTAAAGAAAAGAATATAAATTTTGATCATGAGCTGACGTTTTAACGTTCTGTCAGAAGCAACAGTTTGCAGATTATAGGCTTGTTATAAAACGACAGGACTGTTTTCCAAAAACTCTTTTTGACGAAGCTTTCTAAATATGCTACAAATACCTCATAGYAAAAAGAAGAAAAAACTTTAATGGAATTTTTTTTCCCAAATCAATAAGTGACCTTTTGATTGCTGCAATAAAGCCATRACAGCCCCCTGAAACCAAACGTAGCCCTCTGCTGATTAAAGTTCAGTTTTACTCTGTAGTTTACTTGGTACGATTTCTGCTCTGTCGTTCACTGATTTTGTGAAGCTGGACTGAAGAAGCTCAATCCTTGCTCAGATAAAACTGGAGTTTATTAGAGTTCTGTTGTGACTTTAACTCACTGTAACACAGCAAACTGAAAGCTCCAAGACCGCAGAACTCTGTCTTGTCCGCATATTAGAAATCCCATAGAGCAGCAGCGGGCTCTGTCTGCCTGCCTGTGGCACATTGGCCGTGCCCCCCCCCCCCCCCCCCCCCCCACACACACACACACACACCTCCAAACCACCTGCCAGCACACAGACAGACTGTTGACGTATCCTCAGAGATGCACTTAAAGCAGGCCAGCAGCTCCAGGCCTTGGCTGTGACTTTAAAGACCTTCAGGAGTAAGAGGATGAACTGAATTCCTGATTTCTGTTCACATTTAGTCACCGTGCTCTTGCTACAGCTTTATCAGGTGGACATCCTTCAACTTAAAAGAACAGAAACTACAAATTGTGCTGGAAAATAGAAAACCCACAACCTGCTTCAAAAAAATACTAGTATTTTAGCTTTACCATATTGCCATTAAAGTTCAAAAAACCACATTTACAAAACCATTTTTGTWAAACAGCTCCTTTCAATCTCAGAATATATAACAGATCACCGTAATGCAGCAAGTGAAGTTGTTGTTTTTTTTATTATTATTTGTGCTGAACTGTTTGACATGCAAACATTCCACACTTAATGCAAATGCAAACAAAAGGAAGGAGGTTTTTGCATTTCTATGTATAATTCAAAAAGCTTAAAACATGTTAGTTGGATGTAATTCTAGTCCCATGAGTGTTTCACAGGTAATAAATTTTAAACATCRACACTAAGGTGATGATGGGTAAAATATTCTACAAGCTGAAATKTGAAAACGATCAAACCAAAACAAAACTACGAAATAATGAACCAGAATCAATGACAGCAAATTGCATTTTTACATTTGGTGTTTAAGTTCCACTTAGCATACCGGCTAAAGTAAAGATCGGCTGATTTATTGCAAAAAATGAAATGAATTAAAATGAAAAACTAAGTTTATTCCTGAAGATGCATATAGCAAGGAAAATAAATACAAAAAACAACAAAAAAGTAGAAACTCATACCTTTTTWAAATTGACTAGATGATGATTGAGCTTCAGATTTTTATTCCCACCAGAGCAAGAAAGTCTGCCATTATCTGTAAACAGGATACCCACTGGGAACACTGGAAGCCCAGTGTTATTATGCTCCAGAAGGAATAAACATCCTGAGAGTCTCAAATCGATCCAATGAATACAGGGAAGTTATGAGGATGGTTTCCTGCAATAATAAGCTGAAATTGAATCCTGATATGTGTGATCAGTGTCCAGGATAAATTGGATTGTAGCGGCTGATTCCCAGTCTAAATTTGTCCTGTTTGGGTTTTACATAACACTATGTTCAATTGTTTCCTGAGATGAATGTGCTGCAAATCTAATATGCAGGTTCCTCTGTGGTCTTTCATCAAGTCAGACTGTGGAGAATACACAGCAAATTACAGCAAGAACCCCAAAACAGAATTATCAGTCGAGCGATTTCCCAAAACAACTGTAAATACTTGATATTGCTCTTCTGAAGCCAGTATGGAACAATGCATCAAACGAGGACCAAAACGAGTATCTTTCTCAACCAGCAAGGTTGCGTTGAAGACTGAGCATCACCGAGGGCTATAAAAAAAACAATTATGCAGGAGCTCCGTGTGCACATTYTTCATAGAAGTGCAATAAAACACCATTACTGTCCGAATAATTATTTACCCAGCCAATTTCTGCCAAGTTTTCAGCAGGCAGTTTGTTTTCAGTGTGAGCAAAGRGGTCTCAGAGTTTTAAATGTGGAAYGTGCAAATGGAGTACGCAATAAATTACACTCAGATCTTCATCAACTCTGATACTGAAGGTTTCAATTACATTCGTCATTTTTAGTCTATAAACACAATCAAGTTTTATTGTGATTAATCACGACTTTGTGCAATTGCAAGGACTTGCCAATTATTTAAATTATGTCATCTCTAAAAAAGTATTAGTTGTTCTCTAATTATTTTAAATACATTTATACTAAGTAGAAATGTGCTATTTTTCTACTAATCAGGGCTTCTTTAATAACTAACTTTAAATGATGCAGTTGTTGCTGTTTTGTGAACTTTAAAAACATCCTTTTTAGACTTTTAGTGACTTTAAGGGTGTGTTCACACCTGATACATCTGAGTTTCTTTCCCGTGTTGGTCCGGACCTTGTYTTTAGGTGTGAATASACTCATGCAAACCCTGGTGCWGACCAAACAACTGGACCGAGACACACTTTGAGGTGGTCTCAGTCCYCTTCAGAATGAACTCTGGTGCGGTTCTCTTCTGGTGTGAATACACCCTTAGTAAATCAGTGGATCACTTTGTTCAGAAGTTTCTTGTCGATCGAACAGACTGCAGCGTTGGTAAGTCTTATCAGCTGCTGGTTTCAATTAAGACACAAGAAGGAGGCTAATTAAATGAAATAAATAATAAGATTTTCGCCATCATCATGTATCTGGAACAGTCTTGTGCTTAGATTGTTTGTGACATTATCAGTTAAATATTGTCTGGTGAAAACTACACTTGTTAAATCAGCTGGAAAGCAGCAGTTTCTTCGCTCTGATTTGTATACTGTGGCCAATACATTTTTATTCTCATCTGGAACAGACTGCAGATCAGTAGTCTACCCATACTGTCCTGCATAATCATCAGTAATGCTTGTTTCAATGTCATTAAAGAAAGACTGGGTCAAAACATTTATATTGCAGGTCCTTAAAATCAGAAAATCAATGAGTTTTTTTATTAGATATGTTTCATTTTGTTCAAAGAATGTGTTATCACTCAGCTCAGCTTTTTTTACCATGCAGCACAAAGTTATCTGCACAGCAAAACCAAGACATAAACTAGCACGGCAATAAAAAKCATTTTGTTTAGCACCATAGCAATATGTTCACAGATATAAACTGTGACAGTGGTTATAAACTTTTATTTACTTTAGGGCATCATAATGGCTTAGTGGTTACTATTGCCCCACAGCAAACAAGTTCTAGGTTCGAGTCCCGGTTTGAACCTGGTGGAGTTTCATTTACTCCTCAGTTTGCACGCATTTTCTCCTGTAGTACAAAAACATGCATGTTAGGCTGCTCGCAGGCCCAGACCTCTCAATGGGATTTGCCTGGTTAAATAAAGGTAAATAAGTAAATTTATGCAAGCTTTCATCTTCACATGATGTGGGCTGAGGGTAATAAAATTTCCTGGGAAATAGCATATACCAAATTTATACCTCAGTAATCATAAAAATAATAATAAAGTCATTTGTAATTTGTTGTTGTCATTTGTTCTGATTCATTATGAAAAATATTACACCAAAACAGTAAAACAGGTGTGTATAATTATATTAGTTTGTAAAGTTTCAGGGAATTTTTCTTTCTTTCTGTGCAAAAAAAKCCCTGAGGCCCGTGTTATAATTTATGGTGAAAACAAAACGCTGCAGCAGACTCAGGRTGTAATTGTAAAACAGTCCTGATTGAGCGCCATGACCCCTGGGCAGCTGAAAATCTATGGCTTCCCACCGTGTAATCTCAGACCAGCAGCACAATCAATGAGAAAGTCTTTTGTCTAACAGAGGTGATGTGAATGGTGATGCAGGCCTCCTGTACGAAATGAAAATATCACATCTYCATGCATCCTAAGATGATTCTTGTACTGCAATGAGGCTATCAACACAATTCAATATGAAGCAAATGYCAGTTTTCAGTGTTTAGCAGAAGACTTTTTATTTTCAGGGWTTGGTGGTAAATGGTAAAACATCGTTTTAATCGCAGTAATATTGACAGAAGTTCCCACTTTAATAAGCAGCAGTCTGTTCAGATGAGATTGGCTCCATTACTCTGTCTCGTTTTCAAATTGCTTTATAAATTATTTTTATTACTTACAAAGGAGAACATGGCAGAGCTCCAGAACTGACATAACTAAACTTTTAAGACCACACTACCTTTTTATTTGATAAAACTTATTTGTGAATTTGAGAGGTGCTAAAAAGAGAGAGGTTGTTTTTATTGCTGTTTAACGGTAATGTTTCTGAAGCTGCTTCTTATATAATCTTTATAGTGTTCCAGGTTTCCCTTCACTCTGCAGAAAGTTATATTTCCTGACCTGTACAACACAATTTATGATATTAGCAGAAATGATCTTAATTATAGAATTAAAACGTTTAAGAATAAACTGAAACATGCTGGATAAAGGGTGTGACTAAATTTTTGTAATCCTATGACGCAAATTTTGATTTGAGTGCCGCACAAGAAGGAATTGTTTTATTTTGAACATTTATACGTTGAATTTTGACTCAAAGAGAAAATACATTTTTCTTGGTGCAAAATGTAAAAAAAACGAACGCATTTTAATTATTTAGCTCACTTTCTGAGTATATTATAAGTTTTAAATGCCAGCAGCTTTCACAGCATTAACTAAGCTAGCAGCATTAGATGTCATCAACCTGTGACAAAAGTATCTGCTAATGCTGCTGAAGATGGCATTCTGAATTTAAATACACAACGTTTGAATTAAAAACAATTTGGATGGTGTCTGTTGTCTGGCAGTTTGAAGTGCAGCTCAAACACCGCCTGCAACTGCAAGTTTGATGAAGCATTAGCAACATTAGTTGTGTTAGCAGCCTTAGCAGATAAATTGTGTAACTTCCATCTGAACTCGCTGACACAGACCTTTGGGCTGGAAGCGTGTGATTGGTTAGAACTTCGTGGGTGTTTCATGAGGAGCAACGCAGCACTGAGGAGCAGAACATCGAGCAGCTCTTCTTTCTGCATGTTATTTTATTTAAAATTAATTATTTTTTTTGTCTGGACCGAAGAGCTAGAAGGGCAGCTGGTTTGATCCTGTTGAACGTGAGCATTCAGCTGATGTTCACATCTCTTTTTCATCACTACCGTTAAGAAAAAACAAAAAGAAAAATTTTTCCTCCGCTGACTTTTCACCCAACACAACACTGAATGTTGAGTGAAAAAAACACAATATCCAGCCATCATTATTGTTATTTATAACAGTTGTGTGAGGGCAGAGGGAGGAATTCTTATCATTTATAGCCAGCTCCATCTTTAGCCTGTTTAAACTCGGCCAGGAAAGAGACGCCCGAAATGACACAATCACCAACCCGCTATCTCACGTCATACTGAAGTATACAATAACCCAAGCTTTAGCAGCATTAGCCGTGTTAGCAGCATTAGCAGCGTTAGCAGCGTTAGCATCATCAGTAGAGATAGCGATTTGTCTTCATTTTTTCATCAGTGGACAAAAGACATTAGTGCTAAAGGCATGGATATAACAGACTCTGTTTTAACCAGTCGGAAACAACATTTAAGACTTCTGTTTAATATTATTTTAGTCATTGGAAATATTGAACTTAATCCAGGTCCAGATAAAAATGTTTTTATGTCCACTTTTTTATATTTTATGGGATTTTATACAWATGTTTTTAATAATTATCTTGACCTGGGTTTGTGCACAAGTGTGTCTTATATAAATCCAACTCAATTACAGTCTACACAGGATCTATATTACAGTATATCCTGAAAAGGTTAGACAACCTCCTGTTATGTCGAGTCTGAACACTACA
>NW_013952407.1:2460340-2484468 GCF_001266775.1 Austrofundulus limnaeus | reverse complement strand
TTCTGAGTGTTTTATGTGCTGCAGAACAGGAACCTGCTGTAAAACAGGAATTATGATAAGTCAGGCTTGATTTTTAATAATCTTTTCCTGTTAAATAAATAAATCAACATCAAATCATTTTACATATATAATTTCTATCGTTTTCTCTCTTTACTGTTCTTGTACTGTATTTCTCTTCTACTTTTTCTTTCTTACTATAGTATTATTAAAAAAAGCCACTGATGATGCAGAAATTAAGAAACTAACATTCAGTTTTGTTTTCTACTGAAGTGGGAAAAAAAGATAGCGGTTTGTTTTTTTTATTTTGCAGGATATTGACATCATACTAAGAGCTGAGCACTAATATCAAAGGCTGCAATCCATTCTGAAATACTTGAATGTAAATGTCAACATTTAGCCACAATTTTTTAGATTTAAGATTTAATATTTACATGAATTATTTAACGTTTAAATTTAACATTTAGTAAAACTTAGTAAAATGCAGGAACATCGAGCTAAATAACAACAAAATGTTAGGTAATTTTTTTAACTAGGATTTTGTGCTCAGAAAGTGGGTTAAATAATGTAAATGTGTTGGTGACATTTTTAACATTTTATTTTACACTTGGCACACCCATAGTGACAAAACCAAGCATTTCACTGTCTTTCTTTGGGGAAGCACTTTTTTTTAGTTGTTGCTTGTGGGATTTTCCCAACACAGATGTACCAAAATGATACTAATCTATGAAGACTGGTGAATTTAATTCTTTATAGTTTTGTCTCTGGAGATGAAATTACTCTACAGCAGTCAGGGCAGCATTTTCAAAGAAATGTTTCTCCTTTCTGTGGTTGTTTAAACAGGAGGTTACACCTAAAATATTTAGGTGCAGGTCCCTTTTTATCCTGTAGTTACTGTCTTAATTTATTTATAACCAAATTATATTTTTTATTAGGGTGTATGCTGTATGTGTGTGGCTTTACTCTTTTAACAAATGACAAAAATCACAAAAGCTGAAAATTATTTTAAAAAGCAAGCTTATTTGGTTGAGGCAACTTTTTGTCTAAAAATGGCCTCACATCTGTACAGCAGATAGCACCAGTCAGTTTTCCAGTTATGTGTTCTACAGAGGAAATGAAGAGAAAATCAAGTGTCTGTGACATCAAAGTTCTGTTTTAAGTATAAGTATAGTTTTAGAAATATAACATTGGTGACATATTTGGCTGGTGGGTGGGGTGTCACACTGCTGAGATGAYCAGTTGTTGAGATGTTTGCATGTGAAGTAACAGGAAGACGTGATGACAAAGGGGAATATCTACATGTAAACAGAAAATTGCTACAATGGCTGACATCACAGACTGTAGAGAAGAATCTGATGGATTTTTTTAAAGATTATTTTGACATGAAGACGAGTTTAAGTTCAAATAATCCTGTTTCAGTAAACAAAAACGATGCAGTTCCTTTTCATAGAGAATTCCCTTTTGACATCACTTCCTGTTTTATTTTGGCTGAGGCAGTTCAAAAGAAAATATGCCAGTTGTGACAGGCTGGTGGTGGTCAGAGGGTCCGATAGTGCCTCGCCTCTTTCAGTCTGCCCCCAGGGCTGTGGCTACTATGTAGCTTACCACCATCATTGTCTGAATGTGTGTATGAATGGGTGAATGACTGTAAGTGTAAAGTGCTTTGGTGTCCGATGTGAAAAAGTGTTATATAAGTTCAGTGCAGTCCATTTCCAAAATCTGTAAAAACGTATATTAAGCCAAGTTTCTTAAATAAAAAGATGTTTACTTTGACTTTTTGTATTTGAAGGAAATTCATGTCACAGGCACTTTAATGCATACATGGAAAATTTGTGTAATAATTCAATGTTTGCGTTTCCACTTGTCTGGATGGATTACTTCAGATTTTTTGCTATAATTTGCATTTAAATTCATTAATTCTTAATTAACGATACAGTGGTAGATGGGCATGTAAAACTCTCACTCAAAATGCCACCAGCTGTTTTTCAATTTTCATGTCAGTCTAACTTTAAAAGCTTTTTTTTCTTTCTCCTTACCTTTTCACACCTTTTCACACATCTTCGAGGTACATTTTCCTTTACATGCTTGGCAGCATCCAGCCACACTTCTCGTGTCGATATAGTGTCTTTGTCTATATGAGATCTTAAAACAGCAGACGTCATCCCTTGCAGGACTCTGGAGATCATCTTGTGTCTTCAGCTGTACGTTTGCCGTTGTTGTCCTGCTGTAGAATAAAACTGGACCCAATCTGCTGGGACTGTAAAATAAAAAAAAAATAAAAATAAACTTCTGTAGAGAAACTAAAAACTTGAGCTGAAACTTTTATTAGTTTACCAGTATTTTCTTGTGTTTCTTTATTAAAGGCATTCAACCYCTGCCATTTTATTTGTATCTTTTAATAGCTATTGAATCAAACACTATAAATTACTTTTCAGTGCTTTAAGGACAGAAAACCGTTGTGACCAAGAACACCTCTCAGTTTTCTGACAGTGTGTTGATTTTAAAGCATTGTTGTCACTAGAGTTGTGATTCATCTTTGTTGCCTAACTAATGACCCTAATGACTAAGAAGGATGCTAATCCTCTCCTCTCGCTTCTCCTAATGAGTTTGGAGATTCTCAGATAATTTTCTCATCACTGTCATTAATTATTAGACGAGATATTTTGGAAAGAAGTTGCCTATTTATTACTTGCTGACTGTCGGTGCTTTAAAATTCCCCCTGAGGCCTATTAGCTCACAATCCATCAAGCAATTTTCTGAATCTTAAAATATCTTTAAAAAAATCTCTGTTTTTTGCAGATCGAGTTCTAAAAACTTGAGAATAACACATCTTATGTGTTAGATTTCCAGAAGGTGCCAAACCATCACTGCAAGTCTTTATTTTGGGCACAAATGAATCGTGCTGAGATGATGTGTTCATAAGTGGGCTGGCTGGAGGTTGGTATTCATGTCTTATTGTGAACTGGTATCCAGTTTGACGTCACCGTCATTCTGCTGGTTGCTCATAGAGGACCTGCCAGTTTATATTGCCTCGGTTTTCTGAAACATATTGTCCATTCTGACTAGAACCCATGAGACCGCAATTTGTGTGGAAAGGATTAAAAAAAGGTTCTTTGGCTTCTTCATAAAGCTTTACCACAATTTGCAAGAAATCATCACGCTTAAGTAAAAGCCATAATGAGCCCCTTTCATACGTCGGTTCTGTGGAGACAATTTTCTCAGGTTTAGAGGAAACTTCTGTTTCTGTGGTTTTGTATGTGGTGGTCTGACGTTTTCTTTGAACGTAAAGCCACACCACACTTAGTGTTTGAACTGTTGTCAGTCAAAAAATGTTGGTAGAAGAAATTTATAAGGAAAAAAATTGTGACTTTTTTAAACTTTAACACCTGGTCAATTTAAAACCACATTGAGAAAAATCTAATTTGATGATAAAGGTTTTTTTTATTCAGCAAGAAGATAGATAGATAGATAGATAGATAGATAGATAGATAGATAGATAGATAGATAGATAGATAGATAGATAGATAGATAGATAGATAGATAGATAGATAGATAGATAGATAGATAGATAGATAGATAGAATTTATTGTTACACTGGAGAACAACAAAATTAAACATCAATCCTTATAGTGTGAATATTATTATTTTGGGATTTTATCAAAATTTATTGGTATTTTTTGGGCCACCTTTTGACTAAAGCCACCTCAGAGGAGGAAAGGCCATATGAAGTATTTGATGTTTAAAACAGAACAATAAAGCTGCTGCTTTCATAAGCAGAAAGCTTATGATTTCTAAACTTGGCCTAAATCAGCATACTGTCTTTTGTATTCAACTTTAAAAGGCATAAATTAAATTACTTGTGTATTTTGTTCTGAAAATGCACCATTTGAGTATATTTCAGTGTTTGTTCCCGGCTTTAAGATATGAGACGGTTTCCTGACTTGACTCTAGCGAACAGGATTATCAGTTAATGGTTCTGTAGAGATGATGGGGAATTAAAAATTCACTAGGCAGTGCAATCAGATCCTCCCAGTGCCAGTTGTCTGCACCGTCTCAAATTGTGCACCAGGCAGCAAAAAATAGGCTAAGTGTTTCCTATTCCAAATGGAAGGAYTTTTTAAAGTGAAGAAATGAGAAATAAATGCTTTTAAAAATATCAGTGTTTTTTACGGAACATTCAAGGCTTTTGAGAGGACAAGAGTAACAGGAAGATTAAAGCTGATTGCTTTAGTTTCTGAAATAGAAGTTACTAAAGAAAAGTCTTAAAAGAATGTTTTAAATCACTGGAATCGCTGGTGGAAAAGGTCCTGAGGTTGTATTTGTGTTTTCAGACTGGATGTATAGTTGTATTCCTTTTGCTYTTCCTGTCTTCTGTTAAGCCTCACATTTATATTTGCCAGTGTTCCACCTTGTTTCACCTCCTCGATGTTACACATTTCTTTCTCATTTAACAAAAAAGAATTTTATCGTTCATCTAAAATTAGGCTTCACATTGTTCACAGTTTTTTCCAGCAGAGTTCAGAACTGAAAGTGAGAGTACATGCAAATAAAAAATTCAGGAGTCCTAATTTAATCAGATCACTTTTCTGCATCTGGTGGCATTCAGTTCTCTTAGGTCCTTAATAATTAACAAGAAAATGCACCCAACTTCTCCAGCTTGTGGCTCAGATGGCTCAGATCACTTTCTGCTCGATTTGAAATTATACCAAATGATTTATAAAAAGTAAAGTATAACTATGCTGTGAGGAGTGATTACTGAGTGATTGTATCTGGGCTGATGAGCAAATGAAGGGCAGGTGAGTAATGAGGAGCAAAAAGCAGAACAGTCAAATAACAGAGAAAAAAACTACTGGTACAAAACAAACCACAAAAACCACAAGGTCATGACACAAAAACTGTCKTGTGGTTCATGAAATATTTTACTAACAGTAAGATGAAGAAATACATGCACACACATAAGCAATTATTTCCCACTCGTCATGATGGCGTACAATAATGAGAGTAGTTCAGGAGTCCTGTAGGTCGATTCGTTTTCCAAATGTTCATAACATGTTTAATTCTAATGTTCACAAAGTTCAGTATTTTAATTCAATCCGAGTTAAGACACTTCACGTTGTTCTTTTAACTGACACCATTACACTCTCAGAAGAGACTGAAGCACTTTCCATTTACATTAAAGGACTCGCGCCTATGCTGTTTTCCAAAGCAAATTATGATGAGGGCAGCTGTGAACTTAGCTTGTGCTCATGCAGATGGTGTTCTGATCATTCAGGCGCGATGCGAGGCAGCTTCTCTGCCTGTGAAACTTCAGCGAAAAGTAAAGAAAAGACAGAGCAGCTTCGTGGTCAGGAAGATTGAAGTGTATTTGCTAAAAGATCCGTCAGACAGGCAGGCTTTGAAGATGGGAAAGGAGGAGTGTTTTTGTTTTCTTGAGATGAGTTTTGTGTTTACAAAGAAGTGATTGGGCTGCTCCGACTGCTGAAGTCGTCTTATTGCTGTGAAGTCAGGGAGACTTAATAGAGAAAAGGATCTGTCTCCTAATAAAACAAGCAGACTCAACGTGGACAGTAAGCAGTGAAGTGGTGATTTCATTGTACCGCAGTGTGAGTGAAATATGTTGCCATCTCTGAATGACAGGGAGCAAGTGTGAGCAATTATGTTTACACATCTTGTAGGCAATTTGACAGCAGGGAAACGGAGGAAAGCGTCTCACTGAAGATTGTGGCGGAGAAAAGCGTTGTGTAATTGTTTGCAGCAGCATTGTTTTTGCTCACCAGCACGCTGGAAAGCAGATTGCGTGAGTCAAAATGCAAATTAGATGGTGGGTTTGATCATTCAAGAGGAATGCACTATTAGGACCATCCAATGGTATAAAGTCAGCGTGTTTGGAATAAAAAAACAATGCAGCCAATGAAAGTTATGAAAGATTCAGCCTCCTGTCTTGACAGTAATGGCCAATTCTTTGTAATGGATGTGGAAAAAGACCGCAGCAGGCAATTAGTGGGATACTGAAGGCAAAAGCTCTGAGGCATTTGTTTCATTGTCAGGAAAAAAAGAAATGTGACACAAAACAATAGAGGGAGAATTATTTTTTGGACCATTGCCTTAAAACTGCAAATGGCTCGCTTTTAGGGAGGGCTGGGACAAATTTCCGAGCTGTAAACGTGGCAATAATGTATAATTGTCTAAAGAATTTAACTTGATTTGCTGATTTGTTTTATTTTTTATTTTTTTTTTTTTTTTGCCAGGACTCATGGAATGGGAGCAAATGTATCATTTAGACAAAATTGTAAACATAATCTCCTCTTTGATGCAAAGCTTCAAAACTTGGAATAGTTGGAAAAGGTGGAATAGTTTGTTTTAAAGCATCAAGTCAGATCTCCTAATATCCATCTCAGATTTATATAACATGTATTATACCTGTCAGCTTTCATATATTTACATTTTATTTCTCAAATCTTCATTGCTGCTACACTTAAAATACGATACCTATCTTACCAGAGGGTAATAAAGAACACATGATGGCCAATTTTAAAACAGGGTTCTTGAAAGGCCTTGAATTCATCAATCCAAAATCAAGGCCTTAATTAGCTTTAAAATGTCTTAAATCCATCTTTCAGTGGTCTTAAAAATATTAACACATTGTAAGTAGGAGGATTTGTCTCAAATATTAAAATAATTGGTAACATTTATTTTTGAAATATTTTACATGCAGACATTCCCCTTTGACGCCACTTCCTGTTACTTCACATGCAAATATCTCAACAACTGTTCATCTGAGCAACATGGAATTTATTTTATAAAATGTTTATAATGTTGCCTTTCCAAAAATTTACTCATATTTCTTACAAGCATTTGATGTCACAGGCACTTTAAGTTTTCATCTACAGCAAGTTGGGGTTGAGAACCCACTGTGGGTCCTAAAACTCCAAATTTTGGGTCGTTTGATGATTTCCAGGAATTAAATTAGGTTTAAAACTGACTGCAAAGAATGTGTCTGCTATATTTGACAAAAATGCATATGGATAAAAACAAATGGTCTTTTAGCAATATTTGAATACTTCAACCAAAAATACTTTAATTCATGAATTTCTGACAGTTTTAATTATTTTATTTTATTTATTCTTTATTTTATTTTGTCATTTGTGTTTATTGTAAAATTGGTCTTAAATTTCATTTCACTTGGCATTAAAAAGTCTTAAATTTAACTGGCCTTAAACTGTAGGAACCCTGTAAAAGTTCTGCTTCCACAAAGAAACTAAAGAAAATCATTTGATGCTGCTTCTTCAACCAGCATATTATCACTAATACAAAACACTGCTGGCCAGATAATGAAGTGATTGCATGGACTATTAGTGACCTACAGATTATCAGCYTAAATACAGGTTTTATGTCAGGGTCAGAGTTGTAGAAGGCAGCGACGGAGGGAAACGGAACGAATCATTTAAGGATTTTTATGAAACAYTTTGTCATTAACTTTCATTACCAACCCTTACTCCAAACTTTTTCTTGTGATTTTTCTAAATCAATAAAACACTAAAGGAAGAAACCATTTCATTAGAAGTGTCTAATTCACCGAAATCTAAACAAACTCAACAATCCATCTCATTAATGGTATAATTCCCACACCACTGATGCTGTGCCAGGTGTTAGGGCTGCAGGTTTTCACACTGGAGACGTTTCTGGCTCATCTGTTTGATGCTCGTTGCCCTCGTCTTTGTTGTCAGTCGACCCATCGTGGCACCAGTAACACCCCTTCCTCTCACCCCTGACCAGCCTGGCTAAGGTGACACAATTAAAATTATATAGATATTATCTGAGCTACTCTGCTCAGTTTTTACATTATTGTTGTTTCTATGATTGTGTAATTATTCCCCCTTCAACTCGTTTTGTTTTGTTTTGTTCTGTTCTCCAGTGTGTTTTGGGCTGATTAACAAGAACAGATGATAGAGGATAGAAAAACCCCACACTGTGGAAGAATGTACCGGCTAAAACACTGATGGAGATGTTTATTTAACAGAAGCCAGTTGGCTATAAACAGAAAATAACCTTCTTTTTTTTCTATGACCTCCTGCCCATTCCCAAATACAGAAAGTAAAAATATGATTTGTACAAAATAAATACATGAAAAACTCAAGGTTTGTGCCTTTCTTCTTATTAAACTTGCTGTTTATATTATTTTGTGTTAAAGATCTGTGTCTGACCTTTTCAAAACTAAACATAAATGAGAATCAAGAGTCTGAATCTTTATTCTGCTCTTTTCTTCTAGGACAAAACTTCATCTCCTGGAACTCAGACATAGCTTTGTTTTCAGTTTGATTTATTGTTTATTCAATTTATTTCATWCCCAATACCAAAACAATCTATATACAGTACATTCAAATAAAAATAAAATAATAAATCATGCCGTGAATGAAAAGGGTGCAGAAGGAAGAAAAAACTGTATCGTATCTGCCCCTTATTTTCAAAAAAAAAATTTAGCTTCTTAAAATTAAACCATAGTGAAAGATTGGGTTAATACCCAGTCTTTCACTATGGTTAGCTATTAGGTATTAACAAAATGTTAATTTGATCAGTTTGYTAGAAAAATCTCACCATTAAATGCACGAGTAAATATCTTCTCTGTTTTTATGCACATTATTCAACTTCTGTATTAAATTTCAGTTCCAAAATCCTTTCAGAATGCTCCCAACTCCTTTTCTCTTTTAAAGCCACGTTATTTATTGTTGCTGATGAGCCACAATTAGGTTTGTTTGACTGACAGTTTAATGTCCTGTCATTAATGCTGCAATCACATCAACAGTTTGTGTCACATGACATGTTTGTTTTTCCTCCTCGACGAGGCTTATTTGCACTGAATGCTGCTCGTGTTTCTTTGTGTTTTGACAGAGTCGACAGGAAGGATTTTAGCTCAGCGCTTTGGTCCTCTCACAGAAGCCCCGCGTTGTCATACGAACCTTATTCAAATAAAACAGGCTGATGTTCTAAAAAGCTCAGCGCCAAAGTGATTTCTGAGCACCCTTCACCAGCCCTGGCTGGGAAATCTTTGATTAACCCAAATAGATTTGAGCAAATGGATCAGCACATCATCATCATCATCATCACTGCGAACTGCCTTGAGTGACCGTTCATATTTTAGTCAAACTAATCAACAGCATTGTGAAAGCTTCATTTCTTTTCCAATTCATTCTCCTCTAATCTTTAACTCTAATGTTTTGAGTCAAGAATTAAACAAAAGATGCTGGAAATGTGTCATTGTTCTGCAGAATTGAAAAGTTGCTACACAAACTTGTGTGATTGGATTTTTAAAATGATGAGTATGAAAATAGAGTTCAGAACAAAAAATAAGCAAACTGAGACTAAATTATATACCAAAGAACGTGATGGTGATATTTAAAAGTCGTGTCCACCCCTGCCCAATACCAACCAACAGTCCTATTGATTCATTGCACTTACCGTAGTTGATGTKAACATTTTTCTTTCCTTTTACATGGCAGGATTATACATTGTAAGCTTATTAACTGGGTAAAGTTTGCAGAGATTTCTGCACCAATATCCTGAGCCTCCCAGTGGTCTTTATTATGTGAGCAGCTCGTGGTATTGGCTTTTTTTTCTGTCCAGCAGTCTGGCCTTTCCTCCTCTGAGGTGGGACTATTGACATTTTCCAYCGTCGGGTCTCCTTCTTCACAGTCAGGGACAAACTGGGTGGCAGAGGTGATGAGGGCCAGCAGCTTTTCAGTCGCTATGTGCTTTACAAAGTTCAGGCATGACACCATCGTGACCTTCTACACTGATTTTTTAAAAGTGTTTAAGTGTTTTTTTTTTTCACCTAAGCAAAAGTTAGTTTTTTGTTTGATAGCACTATCAGAGATCTGCTAAAATGTCCAAGAAAAAACTCAATGGCTGGACAAAGAATTGAGAAAAATATTTAATTTTTTTTACATCAATTGAAAATATTTTATGAGTACACAGGAGGCATTTCAGTTACAAGTTACGCTGTTTCCTTTTTGTTTGTCTTTTATTTAAATCCAGGTGTGGCAGTGTGGAGGCAGCGTTGAGGTCCTGCCTTGCGCCCGCATCGCCCACATTGAGCGCGCTCACAAACCGTACACCGAGGACCTGACCTCTCACGTGCGGCGAAACGCCCTCAGGGTSGCAGAGGTCTGGATGGACGAGTTTAAAAGCCACGTCTACATGGCGTGGAATATTCCCGTGGAGGTAAGAAATAATGCCTTTTCAGATGAACAAAACAGCGTTTACGCTGCATATATATACGGCATATTTTACAGGTATTTGGTCAAARTAATACTTGGCGTATTTCACTAAATTTTCCATTTCTTCTTTTAGAATCACTTCGTTGAATTTTGAGGCTTCAGAGGAAAAATAATCTTGTTAAAAAAGTTTTAGTTCAGATTTTGAGCACCTCAGACAACAAAGAGCGACTTTGTCATATTAAAAGAACTAAATACTTGCTTGTTTAAATAAGTCAAACATGGGCAAAAGCTTCCATGGATTATATTCAAAACAGTGTAATGATAGTATCACACAAAGATAACTTCTTTGGCCTTCTTGCCTTTTTGCCAGTAAAAATTTCTATAGCATCAAACCTTGCTATTTTTTTTTTATATTTAAAAAATTTTATACACAAATTTGAAATAGAAGAAATTAAAAGTTATGGTTTCGTTATCATTCTAAACAATGATCAGTTGAAAAGTGCTGAATAAAATAACAACACCACTGATATTATTCATTTATCTTTGTTTAACCATGCAGGGAAATCCCATCTAGATCACATATCTATTTGGCAAGGCATATAAAACTGCAGCAATAAAAGGAAAAAATCATCAAAATCAATCTGTTTTATTAAACTAGTTTTGAAAACTTTCAAAAAATGTGTCATCTGTGTGATTTATCACTTACTTCCTCTGAAGCTGTCTGATATCCAATTCTTTGAGTTCCACAGTTTCACGGATGACATATATTGAACTAAATTGACTCTAAAGTTTGTAATGCAATCTTGTGCTTGTGTGTCATTTTTCAGATGTCAGATTTAAACTGACTAAAGGCTTTAAAAAGTAGAACCAAATCCTGCAGACAAACCCAAAAAAACTCCTTTTTCTCTGTTTACCAAGTGAAAATATGAGGGAATTCGTACAGTAAGTTGTTGTCAAGCAAAACAACTAGACTTATATTTTGAAGCTGTATTAGGGAAGTGAAACATCTTTAACTTCAACATTTAAGTCCAGGTTTTTTGTTTTATTTATTTATTTATTTATTTATGTTTGCTGAGTCCTGGGTGACTGAGAATCTACTCTYACATCACAGAAGATAATTTCATAAACTAGTTATTTTTGTCTAACTGTGAATAACCTTTTAAAGCTGATTTAAAAAAACTGACTTTTGTTTCTACTTCTTGCAAAATCCTAAAAATATCAGAAAGCACGTCCTAAATTTGCAGCAGCAACCTGCAGTCCGCAGCCATTTAATTTAAGTGTCACAAGGTTCCATGTCATCTGCTCTCTTCAAATTGCAGATTTTTGTTCAAACAAGGCTCCTGACACTCCTTAAGGACCCACATGAAATGATTTTCTTGTCGTTTGCAGATTGGCCTGAATTAGAAACGTGCTAGCGAATAAATAAATGTCTAATACGGTTCAATAAAACGGTCTAAATGGAAACATTATTTGGTAAAATATTCATCCTAAAGGCTGGCAATACCATTTCGAGAGATGAATTGAGAGAGGAAATTAGATTACGTCTGTGACTCGGGTGCAAAATAATTAATAACGTCGTGAAACAAAAGCGTAATACAAAGATGTGAGATGAACATAATTAATTTTTGAAGAATCTCTGCMTTTGGGTTTATTTGAAAACAACAATACATCTGCTGTGTCAACATCCTCTTTAGCAAGTTTGCAAAGTCGCTCTCCRGTGGGTTTATGCAGCTGAATTATTTTAGGGCARGTCTTTTTTTCTTCTTCTTGATATYGATTTAATGAAGTTAAAAAATAAAAATAATGCCGCTACTCTATCATCCCATGACAAATTTAGCATCCCTCGAAGGCGAACTTAAATGTTTGCTTACCAAAGCTATTTTTTCTCTTGTCCTGCATAATTTGTTTGAATATGTAAATCCATATTATAAATACATGAAATGAACATCTGCAGGCGATTCGTTCAGTCAATAATGAGGCATTTAACACAGGCTGTACTCGCCGAGCGTGAAATTTCAGCCCCAGCTTTCAGCACCGTGAATTAACGACACYGCAGAATCAGTAGCTTTAAATGAGAACGTAACGATCCATGGTGTTCGTCTGAAGTTTCCACCTTCTGAGGTCATATTTGGATGTTTCAAAGCAGCTGAGAAGTTTTAACTTCTTAGATTAGATTAACCAGGTTAGACTTTGTGCAACAGATGCTAACATGCACTGATAAGAACATCCAAAGTAACTCGTAAACATAAAAAGTAYTACAATTCAAATCAAACTCAACTGAACTAAATAAATAGTAGTGTTAGTTATATGTGTTATCAAATAAYAGCCCAATTTCACTTTTTCGGGGCAAACGATTCAATACAGTTGTCTTACATTTTAGGGCTGTTTCTTGTGTCTTCATCTGACAAGCCAACAGTCATTATGTCATAAGTAAATCCAGTAAAAATGTAGATCCAGTCTGATTTTAAAAAATGCTTTTCTATTCAAACTGCTGTTGGGTGTATCTAATTTGCTGAGAGATGAATGTTCCAGTGATTTTACTTGCACTAGACTGGCTCAGTGGACTGTTTTTGAACTTTGCTACCGGATAGTAGATAGTCTTCAAGTCACAAATAAAACAAAAACTAGAGAAACTGTTTTTTTATGAGAAAATACAATATGTGGAATAGATGTCCTGATGCATCTCAGTAATCCAGGTAGAAAAAATCAAAAAGAAAAAATAAGTAGGTCCTCTGGATGGGTTCTTCTTTAGTGAAARGTTTCATCTCTCCTCCAAGAGACTTCTTCWGTCTGATGAGTTTCAGGTGAACTCAGCCTTATAAGCACTGCCTCCACATGGACAAACAGGTTAGTCACATGCAWAAGAGGGCCATCGCCTAACAATAGGCTTGATTAGTTCTATTGTTCATAGAGGGTCARGTGCCCCATCACCTGACCCGTGTCATGTTATGTGTATGTAGTGGGGTTCAAAGTCCCCTTGTTTTTGTCTCTCTTTCCCTCTTTGTGTTGGGTATCATTGGGGCTCAGATTCACACCTTTTACGTGGAATAGAGATGGGATAAATGTGTCTTTGAAGGGAACCGGCTCTTGAGCCATTTGTTTCACGGAGCCGATCCAAAGAGCCGTTCCTTTTTGTACAAGTTACGTCATCACATAGGGAAATACATCTTTTCACATGGGTTTTGTTAAGCAGGATCCCCCCCCCTCTTCCTCCTGAGATACTGTACCACACCCTCTGCCTGTTATTCATGAAAAAGGAGGAGCAATCGTCTCTGTGGCTTAGGATGAAAGATAAAGAAAATAACACAGATTAAAAAAAAATAAAACTACAAACTCTTTAATAGCTTGTTGTAAAGAGCTGTTAAAAAGATTCGGATCGTTTGCAAACATCACATSTTTACYGAGGAAGACTTTTCTGAAATTWTCTYAAGAAGCTGAAACTGAGTRTTTTAAATAACAYGTTGAACACTAGCCAAAAGCTAAAGGAACCAGAACAGTAGCTAAAAGGTTAAAGTTAAAAAACAACACTAGCTTAAAGCCAAAAGTAGSCTTAGTAAAATCTCAAAYTAGCTAAAGGCTAGCTAAAAGTAGAAGAAATATAGCTGAAAACTATTAGTAGCAAAAGACTAGTAAAAACTAAAGTTGCCAAAAGCTAACTAAAAGCTAAAAGTAGAAAAAGAAGACAAGTGTCCTGAAGCAGATTTCATAAAAAAAAATGTTTTACAAGAATAAAAAGTTTAATATTTTAAAAATTAGAAAAATCCGAAGTCGTACTATGAGCTCATTTATCTATTAAATAAGCTGAATATTTTGATATGTAAATGACTTGAATAGTACAAAGTATGCAGAGGTAGCTGGACTGTAAATAAATAAATAAAAAGCAAGAAAATGCTGACTCAGCTTTTGTACGTTTAAAACCAGCAGCCGTTTGCTCCTTTACTGCTGAATAATTTTACGTCTTCCCAGATTGTGTTTTTGTGTGCATCTATGCATGTGTGTGAATTTTGTCCAACTTTGTGTCCGTCGCAGGACTCAGGGATTGATATTGGCGACATCTCTGAGAGGAAGGCTCTGAGGAAGAGGCTGCAGTGCAAAACGTTCCGCTGGTACCTGGTGAACATCTACCCCGAGATGAGGATGTACAGCGACACCATTGCATACGGCGTGGTAAGARGTTTCCCTTCGTCTTCATCCCAAATTCACTTCAGTATCTGTAAAACAAAAACTAGAACCCAMCTATAGCAAATCAGGGAAATTCCACATAATGAGATGCAGAAGGATGCTGTCAAAAGCACAAACAGTTTATGTCCTTTTTCATTACTTAAAGAGAAGTTATTGAGAGACTTTTTTTATTTTTTCATTAAATTTTTGTTCTTGGCCTAYATACAGAGATAAATTAGTTGAAGCTTACATAATGATATGTATATTACATTCCTCTGGAGAGCTTTGCAGCAAGATCTGCCAGAAAAAACTGACAGCCAGCAGGGCAGGCTGGCAGCACTTCTAGTTGTTCTCAAACAGCCTTATTTCCACAGTCCTCCCACCTTGCATCACCATGATGTGCTCTAATAGAGAGTGGCACACAGGCCTCACAGTGACAGCACTGCTTTCTCCGTGTTTGCGATTTATTTATTTTATTTTTYTTTTTATTTTTTTCATTTTACATGCAGGCAAACATTAAACACAGAACATCCCTATATGGGCATCATTATGTTTATTTCTCAGAGTTAGCTGACCTCATTCTATATGTGACATGCATTTTATGGTTTGGTCAGTAAAGACGCCTCAAGGATTCATTATATACAGCAGTCTGTCAGCCTTGTTTACATACAAAAAAAGACCAGGTTTCATTGTAAACCATAATGTTTCTTTATTTTCCATAAAACTTTACTTTTAGATATACATATAATTGTGTATAATTAAATAAAAAATGATTTGTCTGGCTAAAGTGGCCCAGAGATTTGACCTGGTTTCATTTTATTTAAGGTAATTTCTTCCCCCGAGGTCTTGCATCCTGTTGCCTATAGCCTAAATAAAAAGATATATAAATAAGATTTAAATAAATAAAACAGCTGTAGCAGATGCTAAAAATATAAGGAAACAATTGCAGTCAGATGAAACATCAAATATTGTTACTCTCCTGTAAAAAGTTGGTTTTAGGGGGTCGTTTTTGTTTCCTTACAACGGGTCTACAACCTGTGGCTCTGGGGCCACATGTGGCTCTTTGAAGCTTTGACCAAAGCTAATATGAGGTTCAATTTTTTTTGATTAGCTTTAGCAGTTTTTCTGTCAAATTTCTGTCAAATGTTTACAAATACGTGACCAATTCAACATGTTGATTTGATCACYCTAGCAGCCTGTAGCGCTTCAAAAATCCAACTTCCAGCCAAAGTTTTTCTTTGATCWTTCTCTCAAATCATCAATGTTAGCTATAAGAGTAGATTAGATGATAATAAGAATGCAAAAAATATGCTTGCATAGTTCAGTTGTAGTATTAGTTTGTAATTCTGTTTATATACAACATTTTTCTTATTTACATTAATGTGTTTTACTTTTGTTCTGAAGTAGAAAATATATTTAAAAAAAAACATTAAAAATCACTATATATTTTTAGTCCTATAATGTCACCCCACTGGCCAGAAAAGTCTCCCTTCAACAAACTTAAACTGGCCCACGGGCCACCAGTTGATAATCACAGCTGTAGCACGTCACGGACACATTTTATCAGTGTGTTTATCAGTAAAGGTTGCAGACCCCTGCCTTATAACTTTAAGTTTAACTTTTCATAAAAAAAAGACTTGGAACTGACTGGTTTTCAGTTTGACCTGTGACCATCCAACACTTGAAAATAATTATAACTTATTTGATGCATAAATTCTTTGTTGTTGCATTGCTWTCAAAGAAATCCTGATGTGAAGGACTGCTTTAAATCTATTTCTTTTTGCGTCAATATTCCACCCACATAGTATATTCGTTTATTTCAAACAGAAATAAAAAGGGGCTCTCAATAGTGTTGTTCTGTGTTCACAGGTGTCATTCAATGCTGCTTTTTTCCCTCTCTCAGCACTTGAAATGTTTAGATTTGCTGTTGGCAGAACAATGTTCTACCTGTGGGTTTACTGATCATCAGATAGAAGTAGACATCTCCGGAGCCAGTGGGGAGCTGGAATTATTCCCAGCTGTGTATTTTTCTGATCCTCCATGTTTGTATAATTCTCCCCTCACACAAACTAGCATCCCTGGAGCTCCCTGCGGTGCACTTTGTACCTTGCAATCAGGCAGACCTTTGTCATGACGAGCATGAATAATCCTCTGGGCCTGAAAGACTGAGTCATGTTCGTGAAGCGTAAAACTTTGATTTGCATTTTTATAAAGCAAAATTGACTTTAAGCAAATTCAGGTGATGTTTCACATCAAACTCCCCCTAGCATCTGGTATTTTCTAAAATTTGCTTTAATCTTTATGTTTTGAGAATGAGGACAGAGGTTGACCCTGGTATGATGTGGTTACTGTGGAGCGTAAACAGCTTTTTTTTTATTTTTTATTTTTTTTTTGAGGATGTCCAAACTCAAAACTATTGGAACACATTTTCATATCAAAATGAAGTGATGCTGTGAGCAGTTCTCAGTGTTTGGATTAGGATTTCTCCTCAGTGGCACTGAAATAATTCACTGCAGGGATTAGGAGAGCTGACAGATGAAGGATTCTCACTCTGATAGATTGATAGATTATCTGCAGAATGAGCTCTATATACACAGAATTAACCTGTTATTTATATTCTAAGATGATATTTTATGTACAGTACTTTGCAAGTAAACTGATGTCACTGATAAATGATTATAATAAATATTAGAGATGATATTTTATGTACAGTACTTTGCAAGTAAACTGATGTCACTGATAAATGATTATAATAAATATTAGATGGAATCTTGTCATACTTTTGATTCCACCACTAACGTAAGCATGTTTGTTTGTTTGTTTGTTTGTTTGTTTGTTTGTTTGTTTGTTTGTATCAGCTGAAAAACTCCCTGAAGAGTGACCTGTGTCTGGATCAGGGGCCGGACAACGACAACGTCCCCATCCTGTACCTCTGTCACGGGATGACCCCACAGGTTAGACACTTACTGTAATATATCTGTCTCTGTGCCGCTGCTGCATTCTCCTCGTTTTATTCCCTTTCTGCATTTAAATTACAGCATAATTTATTGACGAAAAAAAAACCTTGTCTTTGCTGTTAAGTATACGTACATAATCAAATCTATTTTTCTTCACTTCATTAAAGCTGCAAACTGGTTCTGAGAAATGCCTCAGACAAAAACAGCATAAGAAATTCTTTAGGTTGTCTCTGTCTCACGGTTTCTTTAAATTATTAGTATTGTGAATGCTTGCAGAAAGTAATAATTGGAAGTACATTTAAAGCTCATTAACTTTTGGTGTCAACCCAGTTCAAAAGGCTACCACAGCCTATTGACCCTAAAAACTCAAAAATGTCTGTAACCCAGTCACTTCTACAGATACAGAGCTCACATTTGATTTGGCAGTAGCTGAGGCTGATCCTCAATGTACACTTTAAATCAGGGCTATTCAACTGGCGGCCCATGGGCTACATCTGGCCGGTGCATTACCAAAAATCCGGCCGTCAATTGATTCATTAATCTCTTAAGCCTAAACTCTTGGTTTTCCACTTCCATCCATCCATCCATTTTCTGTACACGCTTCTTCCTTTCAGGGTTGCGTGGGTCACTGGTGCCCATATCCAGCAGTCACAGTGCGAGGGGCGGGGTACACCCTGGACAGGTCGCAAGTCCATCACAGGCGGTTTTCCACTTTATTACTATAAATTATTTTTGGTTAAATGTAAACATGTATGGTATCTACAGAAATGTCAGAATCTTTTCTAGAAGCTGGAAAAAAATTAAACTAAAAGCAAATGAAGTTAAAAATAAAAAGTAAAAAAAAATTGATTAGAGATGTCAGAGATGTCAAAATAGTATATTTTTAATTTCACAGCTTTTCAAAATTAATTTTATTTATAAAAGAAACAAATCAAAAATCCATTAAAAAGGTTATACCAAACACTGAGAGAAAAGGATGCAGAAAGATGAAAAATCTTGTCATTTATTTGAAAAAATAACATTTTATTACACTGAGTTCTGTGTGTTGTATTAATGATTAAATGCAGCAAAAAAAAGTGGCCCCCAAAGCAATTTAGCTGAACAGCCTTGCTTTAAGTGATTTTTGGAGTCAACTTAGCAAGTTAGCAAAACATCGCTCTGTATTAAATTAATGAAGCTTTTAAGAAATAATAATTTGAAAGATTACTCCAAGTAATTGACACAATTCAAAATGGCCACAACAGATGTAACTGCTGGCCTTAGAAAACACAAAAGTAGCCACGATTTGGACAAATTTACAAATATTCTGTAAAATGTTAGCGTAGTTGTAGCGGAGCATCCTCAGCAACATATTTCCTGAACCACTGGATGAATTTTACTAAAACTTTCAGACAGTAATCTTTAGTTAACTATGTCAATTTTACAGATATTGAGTTAAATTTGAGTCATTCACAACACATATGAGCGGGACAATGTTCTTCAAGTTTTGATCAAAAAGGCAGCAACGATGTCTTATATCAGTATATTATGATTTTAGTCTAAAACTGGCTTGAAATGCAGCCAACGATGTGCATTCCTCCAAAGAATTCTGAGTTTTTAATTGTCAAAGGATTCTTGAAAGGAAGCAGAGAATGCTGGGATTCCTGTTGGAGATCACAACAACTTGTTTACGTCAGTAACTGCAGTTTTTATTAGCTCTCATTACTCAGTGTCTTAAACTCCCCGAACTGCTCAGCCAGAGTATTTCTCAACCGAAGTAACCAAGAGTTTAAGTGTCTTCAAATGTTAGCACAGCGTGATAATCATTTCTTCTCTCCTGCCTCTTCCAGCTCATATTGATCGCTCCATCCCATCGTGTCGGTGCAGATTGCTTTCAGAGATTGCTCTTGTGACAGAGATCTCACATTGTTTCTCTTAATTTAAATGACTCTGCTTGATGTGTTTCACATTCATTACACCTGGATCGATCATAAGCAGTCTGCAAAAAGTAAAAGGGGATGTGAAGGAATCATTTTTGAGACATTTTTTAATTGTTTTTCCAAAAAAAAACTGCATCTTCCCCAATTCATGAAGTGTTTACGGCCAATTTTGATAAGTAAATACATTTTTAAATGCRCAGAAATGTGTTATAAAACAAATGAATTAGGTAGTTCAGGATATATTAATAAGGCTATAAATCTCCTACTGTACATGGGAAAGTTTCTCCTTGGTCCATTCTTGTGAGTTGGTGTTGCATCTTGGAAAAGAATTAATTGACATGAAGGAAATAAATGAATATAAGCAAATGTTTGCTGTCTCAGTCAAAATGTGTCAGCTGTTTCTCTTTGATCAAACTCAAGGAAAGCTATAGATTTTGCGCTCAGGGTGTTGTGGTAAACAAAGCAAAGGCGCATATGGAAAGTAGAGTAAAACCAAGCTTACATTTCAAACATGTTGTCAGCAAACACACAGTCTAACACCTCAGCTCAGATGGCCATAAAACAGACAGATTTACACACGGCAACAATAAAAACCATCATCACAAACCGTCTGGCACCTTGAGCAGCTCCAAAAGTGAGCAGTGTAAAAACAAAAGAAAACAAAAGGGGAAGAAAAAAAACAGATTGTTAAAATATATATAGCTGGTGTGAAGGAAGTGGGAGGTAGTTTTGGGCAGAGCGCTACGATTAAGATGAGAGTAAAAGAATATCTAGTAAAATTACACAAGCAAACAAATCACTTATCATCTTCTGGATTTTTAAAATAGTTTTAATCAAATAAAATCTTTAAAGATTAACAATGCATAATAGGATACTTTTTTACAGCAACTGATTTATTCTGACCAAATTTTAAATGTTGTTAGAATCCTGCAACTAAATTGTTTAGATGTTTTCTGTATTTAAACCTCAACTAGCAAAAGTTACTTAAAAAAAGAGAAAAACAGATGGTCAGCATCTTCACATTGTATGATTAACATGAACAATTCATATCAACATTCAGGTTCAACATGTGAGATCAATACGGCACTTGAGTAATACCTTTTTAAAAAGCAAAAATCATGTTACAAATGTAATACTTTCTTGTGTTTTCAATATAATTAATTACAAAAGAGTAAAACAGGCTGTTAACGTCATCTTGATTTGGTCTGCCAAGGACAGGCCTGACTGTCTGATGCAGAACTGCGTCAAAGAGAACACATGACCTGTATGGTCAAGAGGTCATGTGGAAAGAGGGATCCTTCATGCTACAATAACATATAAACCTTTACATTGATGAAAATGTCACATTGTGCAATTAATTGCGTCAAATGTTGTGGGGMTTTTTTGTAAGCACAAATAGCCTCAGCAGCAGTAGTTGTTGTATTTTGGGTGCAAACTGGAGCACCTTTATCAMGAATATTTCAAGTGTAATGATTTTGAAATATTAAACTGGCAATAAAATAYATGTTTATAAAGATTTTTTTCTGCATAGAGCACTTTTAATTAWTTGTGACTGGGATTTTTCTATGACAGCAGCAATCTATTTTATTCTTGATCCCCCTGTTAACTTGTCAGTCAGAAATAAACTTATTTTTTCTTGAAACTGAGGTCAGTCAAAGAGCTTCCTGCAACATCCCTTCTATAGAGCCTCATATTGAAAGATCTGAACTAAACCTTGATATAAACAACTGAATTATTAGTTAAAATCCATCCATGAAACACACAATATGCAGAACAAAGAACACTGTGATATTATCATTAGATGTTTTTCTGTTTGAGCTGGCTGAGGTGGAGGTGTGGAGCTAATTTTAACTGTTTTTTAGCCCATCATAATTAAATACTGTAGTCCGGCTGTAGGCGTTGTGCCCTCAGAGTAGGCTTTAAAAAATATTTCAGGTCATGAAACGATGAGTGGGAGAGAAAAGAAGAAAATAATTGAATAAATGGGTTTTTATTACTTTTCGTTTTTCTACTTTTTAATTACTTTTTTGCTTTTATGTTGAATCACTTATTGCAAATCCGCTAAAAAAGGATCCCAGTGAAGAAGAGAATTTTACATGAATGCAGGTGTGAAAATTAGGTACAATTTTGTATGGAAAAGGTAGAACCACGATGATGTGAGTCGTAATTTAGACTATTTCAGTACACTAACTACATTACGATGTACAAATGAGAAAATTCAAACCATTATTCAGTTCATCATTGTTTTTCACAGTTTATTATCAATTGTTCAGTTGCGATACACCAAACTAAGCTCAGCTGTGTGCCAGTAAATACATTACATGTTTCCTCTTTAATTGAGAGAATATTTTACAGCTTTTTAGCTCTCTCTAKACAAACAACTGCCCCTGAAAAGAAAAACAGCTGAGAACTATTCTACCAAAAAGTGAGCACAATTATGTAGGTTTTCTCCCCATTCCTGCATTAATAATGAGTTTATTTGCATTGCCTGGTCTTCCCTTGTTATGTATTCACTTAGAAAAGTGGTATAAATATGCATTTTTAGCCTATGTAAATCAGCCATGTAGATGTCTTTTTATTAATTCTCAAAGAAAGCCCAAAAGCCATCCTCATTTACTGCATAGTTAAGCACCTGTGAGGACATGTACAGCTCTGGGTGAGTGATCAGCTAAATGTCAACAACAGCCGCCTGAGCAAACAGCGCAGCGTTACACAGTTGTTTATTTTAGGATCCTGTTTTTCTTTCAGAATGTGTACTACACCAGTACGCAGCAGTTCCATGTTGGACTCCTCAGTCCCACCGTCGACGATGACGACAACAAGTGCCTGGTGGACGTGAARGGCAGGCCACGCCTCATCGAGTGTAGCTACGCTACAGCCAAACGCATGAAGCTCCACTGGCTCTTTACTCAGGTGATACATGCAGTTACCTAATAATATAACAAGAAAACACAAGGTTGGCATCCAGTCTTGTTTTTAGGCCTCAGTTCAGGTCATTTGTTGGAGTGAAAGTCAAACCAATTGTGAACCTAGTTTTAAAAGGTGTAGCTCCGTGAAAGCATTGTGTCCTCTTCCAATCTGTCATTTCAAACGGCTGTTTTTCCACATTATGGATGTGGTGGTGGTAGTGGTGGTGGTGGTGGTGGTGGTGGTGGTGGTTGGGGGGCATCGAGATGAACTCTAGACAGAGAAAAGGGAAGTGGTGGAAAACTTTAGGAAGTAATACTAAAATAACATGGCCAAGTCCAGGACAATGACCAAATTTAACCCCTGATCAATCAACATCTTGATGATGAAGTGGAGATTAAGAACTATGTAGTTGGATGTAAACTTTAAGACCTTTTCACACTGGATAATGAATTCACTACACTCTCTATCACCTACAGAAAAAATTACAATGTAGTTGGATCACAGCAAACTTGGAAYACCTCTGTCAGTGTGAAGGCAATCWTAAAGTGCTYTACTTTAGTTTCCGCTAAACWGCRTTTTTTTRCCTGCTACCTTCTGCAGCCTGGAGAAACTCTCCGGGGATCTCACCAAGCTCTGCCTGCCCACCCTGACACYACTTCATCAGACTGCATCAAAATGGGTTTCACTGCAATCACATCTGCTCCGTGTTGTTTCAGTGATCGCGTCACGATCGTGATCGCAGCCTAGGCATCAGGCCAGCATGATCTGTCCTGCTTTAAATTTTTGATGACACAGCCAGGCCGGTGGACACAAGCGCTATGCTAATGATACCCTGGACCACATCATCCAGGAGCCTGAACRACTGCCATCACACTGATAAACCACTTGAAGCTTGAAGCAAAAGTTTAAATTTAAATGATAAATGGACTGTACTTACCATATTTATTTGAGTATAATACGAGAAATTTAACCCCAAAAAGTGTGTAAGTGTGTGTGTGGGTGGGGGTGGTATACACGGGAGTAAATTTTAACTGGTGTTTTAAAGTACAACCAAAATTTCAATATTTCCTTGTATGTTGCTGAAATATTCCCCCGCCCTCCCTTTGTAAGTCAAGCATAGCYAAGCATATAAACCATAGCTGTTTACTCACCGAAGTCAGAAGAGAAAAMAAATTGTTTTCTTTTTCTTTTTGACCATGGCAATGCAAAAAAAACCTTYGACTTCAGTTGTTTGTGCTGATAAATCCATCTTAATAATTTACCAACCATCTTCTWCTTTGGTCTGGGAGGGGATTGTTTTTTCAGAGACACACAGAACTGGAAACTTCCGCTTCACGTCCTCTGCACCTCTGCAGAACACGCCCACGTTAAGTGTGTCTCCCTAAATAATGTTTCGCCACCAGGGGCGCACCACAAAGGCGGAAAATTCCTGAAATCTGTCAGAATTGAGTGGTGGCTCATAACATGGTTAGATTTTTTATGCTTTTAAAGCTAAAAAATTGTGATCGAATTATACTCGAGATTGTATTATACATGAATAAATACGGTATACAGTATAGCTCCATTCTACCCAACCAGGATATTCAAAGTGCTTTGCACTACAATCTGTGTCCTCATATATCCATTCACCTCATATTCACTCAGCACTCTACTACATCTCTCTACGAAGCTAACTCAGTGCTTAAATCATATTCATACACTGATGGGACACACGTCTTCCCCAGGGACACTTTAACATGTGTCTGGATAGCAGGGAAATCAAACTGCCAGCTCTCGCATTAGAGGACAATTAGAGACGACTCCCACAACCACTCAGCCACAGCCGCCCGATTTAAGAGATTAAAAAGTTTCTACGTCTACTAATTGACCGAACAACCAGCCTACCTATCTACTCACCCACTTATCTACTCACCCAACTACCTACCATTGATCTTTCTACCCACCTATCCAAATGTCTGTCTGTCTGTCTT
>NW_013952407.1:2456291-2460261 GCF_001266775.1 Austrofundulus limnaeus | reverse complement strand
CACGTTTATCTGCATGGTTTAATATCATCATGTTCACAAAGTGTAAAAAGGTTTTTTTTTTCATGCTCGAGCTCACGTCACGTCTTCACGCTGATCTCTATTTTCGTTCACTTTGCATAWTGCAGCAAGTGCAAAGCAAGCATATCAGTGGGGCTGAAGCACAACATGTTTCTGAAATGTGCCATCAATTATTGACACAGTTGTGATTGCACACGTGCAAAGTGTCAAGCTTGAACAGAAATAGATCTCTTTGATGCAGATGAAGCAATTTTTGGAAACGCTCTGCAAATAAGATAAAAATCAAGTTTAATTCTTCCTTGCTTCACATATCACACCATTCTACACAAACCCTGAGAGCTAAAAAAAAAAAGTCTATTTAAATCTTGTTCCTTCAATTCATTCGCTCACTGTGAAAGTTTCTCAGTAAAAGTTAGTATCAAATACTTGACTATGTAAACAAATATAACGAGACTATAAGATGCAAAAAAAGCAAGTAGTCACAGAGCACGTTAGTGGGTGGAAAAGTAGTTTGATTTGACTGTTTGAGTTGTACTGTATATCTGTGTGGGTGTTGCCATTTTTACTCTCCTCTTGCAAACACAAAGTGTTTCATATAGGAGACAAAAATTGAGACGAAATCCTATTGACTAAACAACAAAAACGTTACATAATGTGTGTGAGCACAGAGAGAAAAATAGAGCAAAAAATMACATGAGCACAGTGGAGCAGCTCATTTAGTTTCATTTGCAGGGTTACTAAGTTTCAGTTTGTTTTAGATCTGTTAATAAAATCCTTGCCAGCATTGCTAAAGGGTTAAAAAAACACTTGACCTCTTTTTGGTGTTTTTACACAATCCATCTACTTCTAAGACTAAGATTGCTTCTTTGTTGTAACAATGCTTCTAGACAATACGTGAAATCGCAATGACGTACTTCCTGTTAGCATACGCCATTTTTTGTGTGGCAAAACAACTCGTTATAAAACAACTATYTTGAGTAGTAATCAGAATTGCATAAAGCAGCAAAAGGCCAGTCAGTTGTTGTGTGGTCCATTGTTCTATAGAAAATCCCCTTGGAACAAATTAAAGTTCTAAATGATTCCAAAGAGCATAGGTGACCTATGTAAAAGATAACGATAAACTTGCATATAAATCTTATGACTGGCACCTGATTGGTAGCACCTAGGGATACCAGTAGCTCAAAATGTGTGTCAATAGAAAGAGCAGAATAAGCTATTTGGAAATAACAGAAACAATTTGGCAGTATTTTAATGTGTGCAACCCACTCAGTTTTACTGCTCATCCCACAAATGCATGTTCCTTACAAATGTGGCACCATTTCATAGGTAAATTAACAGGCTTTCCAATGGTATAAGAGTTYCTGCCAAGAAGCATTGTTACAACAAAGAAATAATCTACCAAACAAAAATGTCCTTGCTTTTTTGTGCTAAGTTTATACGTACATACGTGCATACATCCAGAAATCCCTCTTCTAAATGACACTTTCCAGCTCCTCCTGGGGGATCCTGTGGTGTTCCTAGGTCAGAGAAGATATAGATATAATCCTTCCAGTGTGTTAAGGGTCTCCTCGCTGTGGATCATGCTTAAAAACATCCAGAAGAAGGCAACTATTGGATGCCTAAATCACTACAGCTGACTCCTTTCAACGCAGAGGAGCAGCGGCTCGACTCTGAGCTCCTCCTGGATGACGGAGCTCTTCACTTTATCTGAGCCCGGCTGKCCCAAGTGGCTCTGCTGCTTCATCTACATAACTCATGAGTGAAGGTCGGAACAAAGATGAATCAATAAACTGAGAGTTTTGCCTTTTGCCTCATCTCCTCCTTCACAGCCTCTTCATCGTGTTATTGGACTGTTGCAGCTCAGTCAAATTAGTCATGAATTATTCAACCCTGCGATGATTCTTTTCTTCTTTTGTACAGAGTGGGCTTTCATAACTTGCTCACTGCCACTGTTCAACCCATTTATTTGTGTTGCCTTTAAGATTTAAACTAAATTTGTGAAAATATAGGAAGAAAAAAATGGGTTATTTTTTTCAACATTACCAGTTTTATCTTTGTGGTATTTTTGAAAGGAATCTGATTTTATAAATCATAGCAGATTGCTTTTTACATGATCACGTTTCAACTTCCTTGAAGGTTTGTAATGTGCTTTTATGTAAACTCGTTAACGTGCTTCTATACTTAGAATGACCGTGTAACACAAAGAAGCTCAGATCTGTGTATTTGTAGCCAGCAGCCTTCTGTTTATTGCACCATATTCTGCCTCATGGGTTGGCACCGGCCAGACTTAGAAAATGGTTTTTAAATACCCTCTTACAGTATTTACCAGCAATCTGTCATCCATTAACATGCCTTTTGGACATCACAGACAAACCCAACTCTAATGGAATATACAAAGAATAATTTATCAAAAAGTCTTTATGAAATGTCCAAGCTTTGTTTTGCTTTGTTCCGATTTATTTATTTATTAATTATTATTTTTTGTTTGTTTGTTTTTGCCTCCTACATTCCTCTGCTTTCCTCCCATGGTATCAAACAGAGCTCTCTCTCTCTCTCTCTCTTTGCAGCTCTCTCTATAAACAGTTGAAGGCCTCCTGTTAGTTGGTCTTTGTCAGCCCTGACACTGTAGGGAGTAAATTCTGCCTCGTTTTATAAGGGACATGGTGCAATATYTTTACTCAGCTGATTGGTTCTTTTAAAGGCTCTGATCACAATAAATTTGATCACTAGTTACACCWACAGCTCATCTGGCATCGTGGTATTTTGTTTTTAATGAATGAAAGACTTTTAGTTTATTTTTTACATCAGTATCTTTTGTTTTTTTTTCCCCCTATTCTTGTCTCAAATGCTTTGGAAAAAGGGCAAATGAAAGCTCAGGAAATTGCACTGTTGGTTTCATCTTTAAAACATGTTGATGCTGTTTGGTGCGACCAAAGAAGGAAAAGAGAATCAGCCAAAACACTCAGTTTAGGATACTTCTGCAGCTCCTGTCAATMCTCATTCATAGCATTGTGTGCTTAGAAGTGGGGGGAGTAATATTGTGCACAAATTGTTCTTCTACAGCCTGGCACACTTTTAACTAGCCTGTTTTTTTATCTTTTCAGGGAGGATCCATTCAAAACAGGAAGTCAAAGAGYTGCCTAGAGCTTATAGTGAGCAGCGACAATGAGTTTGGCTACCAACTGGCTCTGCAGAAATGCACAGGACAGAAATGGTTCATCTCAAATGTGCTGTTTAGCAACTCCCTATAATCGGCAGCTGAAAAGAAACACTGGAGTCCGTTATGTGCACGTTTCTGCACACGTGGCTGTGCGTGTGATGTGTGAAAGGATGAGAAGCAGGAGAATGGTGCACAGTTGAACAAGTTCATTTTGAGCGACATAATGTCCTCTGATGAGTGSTCAACATCCCATCCTAAATGTTAAACATTTTATTTCACCAACAGGATCAGCCATAGGTTGCAGATATTTTGCAGAATTGACAAGAAAGTATATTAAGTATATTTTGTGGTAAATGCTGTTTAGTCAGACTTTTGTTGACTTTAAAAAAAGGATAATTGGTTTGAGATTTTTKTGTTCAGATTTGCTACTGTGTAGCAAGTTTTCTGAATCTTTCCCTGCTGTAATTATTTTTAATTTAGTGTCTCAGGTTAGTTGTTTTAATATACAATTCAGCTGTACAGTTGTAAAAGAAAAGTTAGGATAAACTGGAAACTGATATTTTATAYATGTAAAAAATGAGATTTTGAAATATTTATAATGTATATCAGTAAAATAATTTATGTAAACTACAAAAGTACAAGTGCCTTTTATATTTGTTGCCAAAGGCACGACCATTTGTTTCACCATCTTTCTAAAATAAAACAAATAAAACTACTCAGTCTGATTATTTATTGTGTGTGTGTGTGTGTGTGTGTGTGTGTGTGTGTGTGTGTGTGTGTGTGTGTGTGTGT
>NW_013952407.1:2445142-2454222 GCF_001266775.1 Austrofundulus limnaeus | reverse complement strand
CACTTAAAAGAAAACAATTCAATAATTTTCTTGTAAAAAAGTTTTAAATAAAATATAGAAAACAATTGACCAATATTTCTAAATTAARATATTTGATTTATGTTCAAAGTTCAGATTTGCTTGTATAAACTATTAAACAAGAGTTTTGTTTTCTGTTTTTTTAGCTATTCAAAAGAAGTTACAGCTGATTCACATATTGTATGTTAAATTTAAAGGGAAGAACAAAAAGCTTTGTATTTTCAGAATCTCTACATATTTTTATTTTACTTAAAGTAGACATATGTTTTTAAATCCTTCCTTTTTACATTTAAATCATCCAGTTGTGTCRTTTATAAAGTGAAACTGCAATGCTTTGGTCTGAATTCCTTTTTATTCTAACTTCACCAGCCCCTCTTTCACTCGTTTTCTGGTGTGTGGCTCAAAGCCGCTGGTTTTGTTACTGTTCCCTTTCAGACACTTCAAGCCCCGCCCCCCACTCCAGCTTCCAGACTGGTCCACTCCGGTTTGAGCGAGGGCAGACTTGCAGAAACATTTTATTTACAATTTAATTAAAAGATGTCAACAACAGAAGACTTGTCCATCCAGCCTTACATGTTGGACCCAGAGTCTGAGGAGAATTAAGACTAGGAAATCGTAGTTGGTAAGTCCAGGCCTTATTTGGCAGTTCTGTCGCAGACAGTTTGATGTAATAGACTCAGAAAATGTCAAGAAAACTGAACGGGCTGAAAAATATGACCAAAACAGAATATAAAYATTTCTTTGCAGCATCAGGAGAGTAACTTTTCAMCCTCCTAGAGACTCCCAAGGACACAACAAAATGTATTTAACAACTAAAAAAATGAATTTTGCATATGTCCCGTTTCTACAAATTTGGTCAATAAAAAGAACTGCTTTATTTAACAGCTCCAACACATAAAAGCTAATCTCACACACTCACATACACACTAATAAACCCCACATTTAAAGAGAGTCGTGGTGATGTCAGTTTGTCGTGACAAATGCACGGGCAGCAGCTGAGAACTGGGGCAGCTTTCTGCTGCGACTGCTGTGTTCATCTGAGAAGGAAACAAGCAGCAGTGAGCAGTCCTCATTACTATCCATATTCTAGCAGAGCTCCTCAAAACTATGGTTTTAAAATTACATGGAAGCCTACTTTCATCAAAAAGACCTCCCTTCCAACACTTTCTAACATATGCAATAGCAGCAGCTCTGAATGTAGACATTTTTTAGGGGAGGAAAACTCTAAAGCCCTGCCTTTTGCTTACATCTTCATAGAGCTGATTGCTCTCTGGCTTACACATTCTCCATCTTTCCAAAAGTTGCTTTCAGCTTTGAACTAGACTGCAAATGGGGACTTGCGTGCATGAGCATTTACTGAATATTCCTATACGTACAACTTTTGCCCTAATTGCACGTCATGATATAGCACAATAGTAAAAAAAAAAAAAGAGGGGCAGAATCTGAGAGTTTTTCTTTCTTTTTCTTCTTGGTATAGAGTGCTCTGCAGATAATTAAGTTCCTGGAAATGTGAAGAATAAAATACATCTGATGTGTATATGAAGCTGTGGAGCAGAATCTGTGTGAGCAGGAGACACGTGCCGTAAATCAGGAAAATGCTGGCTCAATCAGGGTGAAGCATGGGTCATAATATGTTTGTCCTTCTCTTGAGATCATCCATTTGTCAAATGACAGCCATTGCCCTTGCTATAAAAATGAAACACATTTCTTTTTTCCCCKAACATTTCTGTGGCAGCTGCCAGGGCAATTGAATTCTTTTCACGTGCAAGAATTTTGTCATGTTTTCCAACAGAATAACAGTAATTCCAAAAAAAATAAAAAAACAATAGTAATAATCAATTTTCTTGGTAAGAAGACATTACAATATTGACTAAGCAATCCTGGTCCTCGAGTGCTGCTATCCTGCATGCTTTACTTGTTTTCCTGCTTCTTTACACCTGATTCAGTGAATGAATTGTCTCTTCCAAGTTCTGCAGAACCTTGGTAATCACCCATTCATGCAATTCAGGTGTGTTTGGAGCAGAGAAACAAGTAAAACGTGCAGGATAGCGGTACACAAGGACCAGTTTTGCCCAGCCCTGGACTAAACAGTGTAAATTTATTTTTGACATGCCTGTGTTCTTGCTGTAATTTTATCTCTGAAACCTGAGATAAAATATGGTTAACATGAAATACAAAAGAATGTTGGAAAAAAAATACAAGATAAAAATTTTGCCACGGTTATTTCATGTAACCTTAATGGTCTTAAACCAGTCAGTTGACACATTCCTAGTGGCAGAAAGTTTGTTTCAGGAACATTTTACCTGTACTTCGACAACAGATTGAACAAATTAAATGTGTGACATGAAGCTTACGAAAAGGGAAGAAAAGTCACTACTTCTGCAGAAAGCGTGGACCATTCAGTGTTTGGAACAAGTTGTATGTCTGAGATGGAGATTGATTCTGGGATTACAGCCATTTGTTGAGACAGAAAGTTAAAAAACAAAAACTGATARTGAAATTTAACTTTGTACAACTCTGAAGTCTTAAGAGCTTTAGCTGTGGGAAGAGTTCCTCCCAGGAATAATGTAAAATGTTCATTATGTTAAATAGCTTCCACAGTATCTTGAAAGAAACCTTTTTGCTATTTGGATTTACTTCATTTGGTACTTTTATAGCTGCTGAAATAGTTTTAAATGCATTGTAACATAGCTTTTTGTGTTTGGGATATGTCTTTATCAAAATTATTTGTGTTTGTACAAGAGTCTGATTTGACATTTTTAGGCTTACATGTGAGCTTAAAGCTTAACTAAAATAAATATTATGTTGTGTAACACACAGATGATAAATAAAACCAAACAAAGGATAAGACAAAAAGTTGTGTTTGCTGCCAATTAAAATTCAGTGGGTTTTGGATCCATTTATCTAAGAAAGGTGTGCAGCCACAGCAGCTCCTGTTAATATTAAAGCTAACGTTAGCTGTGCAGCCAGCAGCTGCAGGAAAATAGAAACTTAGCCYTTTAGCATTCCTATGAACTCAAAAAGAAAAAAATTGTATAGGTCTTCTGGARGGGTTCTTCTCTAATGAAACGTTTCGTCTCTCCTCCAAGAGARTTCTTRAGTATGAACTCCTGCTTCYAGARGAAAGCCAAGACTCATGGGAATGTTTATGAAGAGTTTATTGAGTGTTTTCACATTGTTACTCCTCAAAACTGCTTTAATTTGGGTATCAGTAAAGAAGGGTTTTGGTAGTGAAGAATGGCATGTTATTATGTAAGTAAACGCATAACATYGAACAACTTCCTGCACATTTTCATGGTCAATGATGTTTCTGTGTGTGCACATTATTTTACCTTCTAAATAAAAAGACGCACTACTTTATTTCCCCAAATGTCTTAACATTTACCTAAAATAATATCTTAGTGACCTCTCTTTCTTCTCTCCTTTTATAATTTGTCTCTTTTTTTGCACCTTGTGGGAGGAGGCGCTGAAAGACAATCCATCACACGTTGTCATTACTTTCTGCCTCTGACACAGAAACATAAAACATTAAGGGATCGCAGAAGTTGTGATGTGTTCAGGGGAATCACCCGAGTTCCAAAAACTACACAGAAAAAGAAAGCAGCTTGTCAGAAATAGGAACATCTGTAGACTATCCCTCCCAGGATTACAGGGAGGAAATTTCCTCTGTTGTCTCTCGTGCTGCGGAGCCACAGGTAGCAGAGGGGAAGCTGTCAGAGCTGTGGGGCATGTGGGACATCAAAAACCAGATACAGAAAGTGAGAAATGTCTAAGCAGCCACTTCTCCATTAAAAAACTGACGTAAACCCTGCCAGGGATGAAACGACTTGTCACCGACAGTCAACCAGCAGTGTTGTGGAAAAGTGAGCTTCATGCAGACAGTGCATGTGGGTGTTCAACCTGTTCCAACTGCACAGCCAGAATGCCTCATGTAATAAAAAATGTCACTGATAATTGTTTTTAAAAGAGTTGGTTTGAGTTTTAGCCATGTTTCCATGGCTACAAGCACTTAGTTGCAAATCCCCAGGCCTCAGACGYCGGGTGAACAAATTAGGACCTGAATAAATGTGATTACCGCAGTATGCAAATGAGTTTTCAACCATTGCCCTTTTTGTCTAGCTTTTGAATGCTTTGACCCATTAATGAACTCGTGGACAAATCAGGTGTGTTTTGTTTATTTTGTACGTGTTTTAGTGAATAAATGCACACAATTTTAATAGTYACCAATAGTTAATTGTAACGATTGCACCTATCTCCATGTGACTAGTTGGCGAACATCATTCATGAGGGAGTCTCTAAGAGGTTTCTAAACGTTTGCAGTAATTATGTTTGATACCACCTATTTCCATTCCGATACCAAGTAATGCCAATACTATGCGCAAATACACCTACCYTAATATGTCTGGCAAATTGAAAAAAAATTAATGTATTTCAAATCACTGCTTCATAAAGAATGCAAGACATCAGAGTATTTTAWTTTTAATTACCAACATGTCAACCCGTAATATTCGCATGACAGCGGGGGAGCAGGGAAAGGACYGAAAGGACATAATCAAAATACATGAAAATGGTGTTTTAACCAATAAAAAAATGGAATAAAATAAMAAAACAATTAAAATAAGTGTTCCAATATCAAGAACTACAATAAACATGAAACCCTGGTTCTTAATTTTCATTACAAGAACATAATATCATACTGAACACATCTATGATTTAGACAAGATTTTATTAGTTTGGTTATTTTCTGCTGTGTTCATGTGATACATTACCTGAAATGAATGAAATGTTTGTATTTTAGAATCAATTTTAGAGCATAAAGTTCTGGTGTCAGTGGTATCAATATTTCAGTACCAATCGACACATCACTAACTTCCGGTGGTTCTCAGTTTCCTGGCTTGAGCTGAAAAGACTCGCGGTCTCGTTGTTTGCATTTTAAACATGTTCAAAAAAAATCTGTGCAACAAATGTTCTTTTTAAACAGTAAAAGAGTCTTTGTGTCTCAAACTTGTCTTACACTCTCCTCAGTTTTGTCACGGGTGCCTCCAACACTTTGAATTCATCYAGACTCCAACTAAATATTTGCACATTTATTTTCTTTTGCTTGACAGACAGATGTCTTACTGGCAAGTTCTCATCAATCTGATGTTGAATTTTACAAGATTCAATTACCAAACATAAAAACTGATCAAGTCTGTCCTAAATCTCATATTCAGATGCTAATAAATAAGCTTGTCAAATTTGAGCTCTTAAGATGGTTTATAATGTTGCGTGTTTATCATCATTGAACATAACTGATAAAGTTGTAAATGATTAAACATCCTTTGAAAATAAATTAAAAGWGACACTAATATCATTTGTTGTTCATTCACAAATGGGGGATTAATACAGGCCTAAAATCTTTCCATAAAGGTGTTGCAGACAGGACAAAAACAATGAGTTAAACTAAGCATGGCTGGAACCTTTTTAGCTTTACATATCTCTCTCTTAAATGAATGATCAACACAGATTAAAAAAACAGATTAACTGCATGACTTGCCAAAATCTGACTCTAACTATTGTCTTATTGGTGTTATATTCAGTCAGTGAGAGGATGCAGTCTTAGTGACATTTATTGATCAGAAGTTAACTTGTTTTTGACAGTGATGGATGAGGCCCCATTCGAAGGCCCATAAATCTGATTAAACAGTGAAAATCAGTATTGACTTTGATATCTGCAGCCTTTTTGCTTTTACATTATAGTAATTTCATTTTGAGCTTTATTCAGCTCCTCCAGAAAGCCTGTTTGGGTTTTAGTCCCTCTTTTGACACAATCTCATCAGCAGTTTCATCTAAATCTCTCCCATAATCAAAATTTGCTTGGTTTTTAATAAAAACTCTGTCACACAGTCAGAATTATGCTGATTAAAGTTATCTCAGTCACTAATGAAACTTTTGTGACTTAAAGTTTAGTGTGGCATGGTGTTCTCTTTTAAACTTTGCCTGGAAATATTTTTATTTTAATACCTATTTAAACCTAACTAATTAAAAAATCTATAAAAAATCTATCAACTTCACACAATTTTTTTGAATGTTGAAAAGAGATTCAACTGGACGGTAATTCTTATTACAGGTAGATTYGTGGCTTTTTATTGTTTCAAGTCAAACATAAAACTATGCACGAGCAGACAACATAAAAATGTTTTCAATTGAAATCTGTACCCTAAATTGAATAAATGGACAGATGGATGATGAACAGTGAACGGATGAATGGATGGATGGGTGGATGGATGGATGGATGGATGGATGGATGGATGGATGGATGGATGGATGGATGGATGGATGGATGGATGGATGGATGGATGGATGGATGGATGGATGGATGGATGGATGGATGGATGGATGGATGGATGGATGGATGCCATTAAAACTGGTCCCAAATCTAACTCTAAATTTGTCAGATCTGTCTCAATGAGTCATAAAAAAGTTTGTTAACTGATATTTTCAGTAAAGGAATGAATAACGGGAATAAGGGAAGAATATGAATTTCACATGAGATGCATGAATTCACAGATTTCAGAAAACCCACAATTYACCTCATCCAGCCTCACAAATTCTGGTTACATCTGTAAAGAAAATTGTATGACAATCAATCTGCCCCAGAAAACGAACAGTAGAAGAAAAATAATGGAATGCTGTTCAGAAAATTCACCCCTTGAAAATCCATCAGCGTGAGGAAATACATTGTGCAGACAGAGGTTGTGACATTTTGCCTCAGTAAAAGATGGCCTGTCAGACCTCACAGAAACCCGAAGAGCCTGAGACAGCATGGGTTAATCAAAATTTAATCACACTTCAGAGTCTGAATCGGTCTGTACTTGTCACACTTACAGTACATTGGGTTCAACCAGACACGTATTTGTGATTCATTTTGCTGTTTCAACAATCTGTCCTTTGACTGGTCGCAGAAAATAACCAGCCCTGACACCACCGCCCTGAAACAAACAAGAAAAATCCACATCTTACACTCCTCATTGTAATGRGTTATTGTTTCAGTCTGAATGAGGAGTTTGTTCTTCTGCCATTTGCTGAGAAKAGGCATCTTCATATATGAGCAACCGCACCATGTTGAGCAGCGTAACGTGACTTCATCAACACATTCAGATCTGCTAAAAAAAACTATCAGTGTGATGTGAGTCTGAAGAATCAGACAAATGTGCAGCACAGCAGATATAGAGCAACACTTCTTTTCATCCATTTCATCAGCAACATCTGTTGAATTAAGTTCAATGAAACCTCTTCAGAATGTATTTCTCATGAATTCTAAGTTTGCGGATTAAAACGTCAAACCAATGTTCTGACCTAAATGCAAACTAAATCTTTTCTGGCAAACAGCTGATGGAGAGCAATGATCTGTCGGTGTGTGCTGTGAATGAGGAGAAGCTCATTTCTGAGGCCACCTGACTCTGAATGCATCAAGGCCACTCTCTCAGCGCAATAACCTAAAATCCTCCATATATTGCAAAGGCAAAATCTATCAATGTCTTATTTCTGAATGTCTTTACAGAACTCAACTAGAGCAGTCTTGAAAAAAAGTCAACCTTCTATTAAAAAAATAGAAAACAAGTTTCTGTTTAGTTTTTTGTTTTGTTTATTTCGAACCACCCATAGCTTCACAATGAAATCACAAAAACACCTTATCGCATTCTGACTTATGGAATTCTTTAAAAAATCCATTACTTGTCTCAAAAACTGACTCTCAAACAGAAATGATACATTTTGTGAGAAATGGGAAAATGAGATTCTTTTACAGCTGAAACAATCTGAAGAAAAAAGTATTAATAACAAATAGTTTGGGAGAAAAACTGTAAGAAATRAAACAGAGCAAGTTCCTTAAAAATACAGTAAAAGCAATGTTTTAGTTACTTCAGAGATGCTCTAAACCTTGTAGAAAATGTGGGTTTTCTCACTCAGTTTATATAAAATGATTTAAAATAACTTTAACTCATTTGTTTTGTCCAGTACAGAATCAGTATTCAGGGTTGTGGTTAAAGCTCGACAGCAGGCGCTGTARGCAGGGTGGTCATCAATGAGTTGGGCAGGTGGTAGGTGTGTGGCTGAAGGGCACAGCCATAGACACCAAGCTTTACTTGGGAAATATGGAAGGTAGAATGAGCCCTAATGGAAGCAGGAAGTATTAGGCAAACAGGGATTGATGATAGCCTGGTAATTAGCCCAGATCGGTCACAGTCGTGTGCTGCAGCCACAGCAAGCAGCCCAGCTCTGGTGAAAAAGAACCTGAAACACAAGCAGGAGGGAGAGGAGTGGAACAGGCTGGAATCCTGACAAATCTCTCCTGGGTAAAAGACACAGAAGTACTAAATTAATTTTAGATGATGCTTGTTATCTTGTTGCTGTTGTTGGATTGCTGGCAGGTTCATCAGTGATGCAGTGAGAACCTTCCTATTCCCTAAACAGCTATGTTAAAAGATCAACACATCTCATGATCACAGAAAAGAATTTATTCGTTCAGAAGGATCAAATGATCAAAAATTATCAACTTAGAGGAATATCAGTGGTCAGAGAAATTGGTAACTTTATAACATCTCATTTAGCTTAGCTTACTTAATCAATAATAAATGTAACATCAAAAACTAAGGTTGTTTCATATTTGATACACTAAATTAAAACATTTATAGGCCTATATGTTTCATCTATAAAGGCTAATTACTTCCAAAACCAACATATTCACTATTTATTKATGCTTAAAACCTTGCGAATTAACTTCAGATTTCAGCCTAATTTCCACAGGTAAAAAAAGGAACTTGAGGCCTTTCAGTGATTTTTCTACATTAACAAAAACATAAAAAGAAATCTTCACTAACAACTGCCTCAGTTATTGATTCACTGCAGGATTAGTAGAAAGTCAATTCAAAAGTTCTTTAACCATTAATATACACCTAACATACACCGGCGTAATTTACACGGGGGATGGGGGGGTTATAACCCTCCCCCACCCCAATAATTTGATCCAGTCAATATAATCCCCCCCCCAATAAAATTGCATCATTTAAGTATACATATAT
>NW_013952407.1:2428159-2440340 GCF_001266775.1 Austrofundulus limnaeus | reverse complement strand
GCATATAGCCTTTTCTGAATTGTTGAACTGATGTGGAACAAAAAAGGTGCAGAATAAATACAGAGAAAACAGGAAAGTTAAGTAAATCACAGTAAAAGCATCCCAATATATTTTAACCCTAAAATATCCTGAATCATTTTACAAAAGTAATTTATTCAATAAATAAATGGACAGAGAGCATAACCCCCCCAATGTTAGACCTAAAGTTACGCCCTTGCTAACATATTGTATGAAAGTACATTTCTGTCAGCATTTGCATACATATACACACAGTATATAGTTAATTAATGAGTTATTAAGCATGCATAAACAACAGGTATGTTGGTTTTGGAAGGAATTAGCCTTTATGGGTAAAGCATTAATACATGTGAAAATTTATACTTTATTAAGTATGAATCAGGCTAAATAAGGAGTAATTATTATAAAGTGCTATAGAAAAATTAAAGATTATAGATTACCTAATAGAAGAATAAGAATTGGAAACATTAAAACAAAGCTCACAGAAATAGGCATTTTCACACAAACAATTTTTAGCCTAAAAATGGGACTCCTCAGGCTCAGACTGTTTTAGTGTTTCAAAGAAGATTAGARGTCATTTTCACACAAGTTGGCCACAACAGAATCCAGTTCCTAACCTACAGCGAACATTTCAATATGTGCCAGAAGACTTGACCCAGTGCTCCGACATCGGTGCAAGAGATTGGCACAAGAGTAAAACAGCTTTGGACAGAAAAAAAACGCTTAAACTTTGCACCATGGCTAAAGTGTAACAGAATCATAAAAATTATATATATCAAGCAGAACTTCACTGTTTTTTCTGTTGTTTTTTTTTTGTTGTTGTTTTGTTTTGTTTTTTGTTAGTTTGTTTGTTTTTTGTCCAGACAGTATATTTCTGTTTCATTATCAGCAGCACACCGGGATTTATTTTCCCATAGTTTCACACAAATATGCTGATGGAATGTGCTTTTCTGCTTTCCCTCCTCTGCAGAAGATCGTCTCAGGCACCAATTGTGTAATTAGCCTTTGCTTTTGTGAAGCAGACACCGCATAAGTGCAGACGGCAGCCAGAAACTGTTTCAGAGGCTCTTATATATCAAAGTCCAGACGTTAGACTTGGGTTTTGTTGAGCACAGTAAACTTTGTTGTTCTTATTGTTTAGCAAGTTTTTCTGCTGTTTTACTACAAAATCTTAAAATGCTTCAAAGCACACAGCTTACAGTACAGCAGCATCACACATGAATATGCTGAATCCAGTCTAAGGAAGACTCTGAAGTCCTAATAGACAGAAAGCTGCATCACAAGAGCCAATTCAGTCTGTTTAGTTATACATACAGTACATAGGAAACACAGCCACAGGGTCTGAAATATGCTGAATACCTAAGTGGTGCATGAGCACAGGTTGATTAATACCCTGAAAACAAATATGACCCATGGGTGACTTTCTGACGAGATTTACAAACAAGGCCCAGGAGTCAAAAAAAAAACGGAGGGCAGTGTTTTAACGATCCATCTTTGATATGCTTCTCACTCTGTCATCTTCAATAAAAACAAATGACCTCAGTGACATCAAGCACAAGGTTGGCAACTCTGATTTGTTTTCTAAAGAAGGAGACGTGACAGAGTTTTTAGATGCTAAAATAGCTTGAAATGCTCATAAAGTCTGTCAGCTAAAAACTAATAAATACCCAGAAGGATTTGTACTTGTCCTTTATATACAAAAACAAAGTCATGCAAAGACAAAGGCACGYCATTTACAAGACATCTTTGTTCCTGAGTGAGCGGTTCAGTCACTTCACACAGCATTTTATAAACTCTGCAGCACACTTGTAGATATTGGTTTATAGAAGGCTTCTTTTAGCCTGTGTTTGGCACAGATAAAACGGTTGCAAATGAACAAGATTAAGAATCATTTTCCTTCAGCCTATTGCTCTGTTGAATTACAGTTGTTCATCTAATACACCCAGCAGTTTGGTGTAACACGTTGATAACAAAACTCCACTCCAGATTTTAAGGCTGAACCCTCATTCCGACCTTTTTCTAAACATTGATCTTCAATAATGTGTCTCTGGAACAGAGCTTATCACATTTTCGGAGGAAGGATGAGGATTTAAAGTTTAAGGGAGCTGTGGCATCCAGCCAGTGCTTTTCTATCCCAACAGAAACTAAATTAATGCCCCACCTTCCCCCCCTCCSCTCCCTCCCCTCCTACAACCCAACTTCCTCTGACTCAGAGACGAGCAGGCTCAGTCACAATGCAATGACAAATTGGGCCAGTTCTCTTTACTTTACTGCAGTATGGATGGAAATAAAGTTAATGAAAGAATAAATGAACAACCAAACYATTAATTTAATAAGTGAATAACGTTGTACAATAGGACTATCATTGTAACAGTATAAATCATTAATTAGCAGTTAAAATGCATTACTTAAAAAGAGCAAAATCATCACGTTTCTTGCCAAATATAGAGCTWATTATTCTAGAGCTGTCACCTCTCYGCGAGACGGTATCAGGATTGCCTGGCCTGTGACCTTTCTGAGTGCAGCTTGCAGGTTCTCTCTGTGCACGCATACAATTTTTCCCCCATAAACCAAAAATATGCATACTAGGTTAAATGGTAACTTAGTCATGTGTAGGAAGAGTTGTTCATAAGTGAATCATTTCCCCCATAAAGCAATATGCTTCTGATTTGAAATCATTAAAATGACACCCCAACTGTGTCAAGTAGCAACTGGGCCAAGTGGAACCGCCACATGCACATACATATTTAAATAACTCTGAGCACATTAACCTGCTCCAATTCCAATGATGCAGCAACGGCCTGTGCCATCACTGAGTGCTGCGAGGCAGTTCGGTCCTGCGCYGTGTTTGCGTGTCATTCGTCACGACAGCTTCCCTTCAACGTCTGCGCAAAGCAAAAAAATTTTGTTTTTGCATAATCTGAGCAGAAATAAAGTTTCCCTTTCAACACGTCGGAGGGAATGCAGAGCGATGCCATAGTGGTGAGAGTTCCTAAAAAAAGATGAGCCGATGCTGACTTTAACCACTAGATGAAGGAACATGTTTTATTCAAACGCCTAAAACACTGAGTGAATTTGGTGTGACAMGTTGTAGGATACAGATATGATGTTGGCTGTTTTATTAGTTGCAAACTTTATGAAATCAAACCACAAATAAAAATGTGTCTTTCAGCGCAAAAGTTCTTTACTTTGGCTCATCAATGCAGAAAAAAAGTTTAACTCATCTCACTGACTCATTAAGGTGACTGGCTAAAGAAAAGGAAACATGACAAAAGTGTAAATTCTGCAGCTCACAAGCTGTAAATGTTGGAAATTGTCGATTTAAAATGTAGAATGGTTAAACATAGGAACTGAATTTCCACCTGACATGTCATGTTGTAGCAAATTGTATAAAATGAACAAACCCAATAATAAACCAAAAAGAAACTTTAAATTGTACATTGCTGACAGCTGTATATGTGCTGGTAGCTGTGTGTGCACACTATCCCTCAGGGCTGAATAAAGCTGCCACTGGAATAATGATGTAGTGCAGCGTACATCATGTCATCCTCAATTTAGACATTACACTGTATATTTAGTTTATTTTAATTCCACAATCATGCAGATAAACATCTATTTTTTGATYGTTAAATTGGATTTCGAATTCAAAAAGATCACTGAAAATTTAATGATGGGGCTCAACCACCCCTGAGGAGGTTTGGGCACAAGGTGGGGGCGGGGGGGTGTCTAATTTAATCACAGCAACTTAGAGAGTGGAAGAAAATGAACCAGTTTGAGATTAGGTCATAAATTTCTGACTAKATAACTCAAAAATATCCCACATGAGGCCAAAGAAAGAACAGTGTAAAACAAGAAAAAAAAATACTTGTTTTTTTAAAGTTTAAAACAGGGCTATTCAATTGGCAGCCTGTGGGCCACATCCGGTCTGCAAGTGACTAAAGTTRGYCCCGCCATTTGGTTCATTCATCTTTTAAGCCCAAACCCCCAGTTTTACTTCCATTTTACCTTAATATAAGTTCTTTTAGTTAGACATGTGTGGTATGTACAGAAACGTAAGAATTTTCACTAGAAGRTGGTAAAACTATTTCTATGAACACCCAACAGTTAAAATTACAAGTATTCATGATTGAATGCAGCAAAATAAATTAATTAAAAGTAGCAGATCTTTGCAATACTTGGTTTATTTACATAATGACTTTAATTGCWAGATGTTCGGCCCCTGTGCTGTTGGCCTGCAGTAAATGTGGCCCCCGGAGAAATTTAGTTAAATAACCCTGGTTTAAATGATAGCGAATGTATGTACAGTATGTTTTAGAGAAAATAGTAACACTAATAAAAGCATGTTGAGCTGTCCAGCAAGAGAAAGTTAACTGGAAAAAAAACAATGCGCTATAAAAAATGTTTTTGTGGTGGGGAAAAAAAACTTTTCCATGTCTGTTAAACAAAGTGCAGAAATGCACGATCAAAAAGGTTCTTCACTACAGTGGTCTCTGAGCATTTTTATTGCAATAAAYTGAGAGTCAACATGCATACAGCAAACAAGTTGAGTCTGGGGACACAGCCCCAGTGAAGCATCTTTTATACCTTTAGCAGAAACCAGTCCCAAAACTGGTTATTTCTGACATGCAAGGAGTGGTTCTTTATCTGAGCAGCTAAAATTCCCAGTTTCAGTTAAAACTTGTTCTGTGGTCCTTAAATAGAGGAAAAACACCTTAGAATGTGACTATACTTCCTATTACATCGTCTCTTACATGTTCACATTCCAATAATAACAAAGTAAATAGTTCTGCAATCCAGTTGTGCAGAAACTATAGGTGTGTGTGAGAGAGGTTTAAGCTGGAACAACAAGAAATTACACTTTAAAGGTGCTCTACTGGAAGCTTACATCAGTCGAAATGATTCAGAATATATCATGACAGTAAGCATGCAATACATTCATAAGTATAACATGAAAGAAACATAAGTAAAATACATTCAAAACTTAAATACATGGGTGACGATTTCATTTTCCTTCACATTTTGTTTATTGTCACTTGGATATTTTATGTGAAATAAAAGTGTTATTACTAAAATAGAAACCTGTTGCTTTCACTTAGTTTTACTTTGAGCTCAACAATGTTCAAAAAGACTGAAACTCAAAGAAATCACTGATCTGCTAAAAAAATAAATAATAAAAAAATCAGAGGAGATGGAGCCATCTGAAAACAGTWAAACTGACAGAAGCGCTGCAGCATCTCGCCTTACGATTATATTTGGCAAAACACGAAAAAATGAAAAGGAACAAAGACGACATTTAGTCGCACAATCACTCAAAGCGATAGTCTCCATGAGTGAAACATTTCTTACTCACTGTTCCGCTCCATACAAATGTCTGAATTTATTTTTATTTCTTTTTTTATTCAGTCATATTACTTTCACCAACTTTTGATTAACCATGAGCCAAAGTGTCCCCCGCAGATTTACCCCCTCCTGATAAACAAGCTTCAAATCCAGCAGGAAGAGGCGGATTCACTGAGATAAGTTTATTTTTAAAATCACACATATCAAGTGTTCTCCAAAAAATAAGCACTGAATTCACAATAGCAGTGCAGCTTTTCACATTTCCATAAAGTGTTTACTGGGTTTGTTCTTTCTGAAAAGTGTTAGGTGATGCACCAGTTTTAGAAGAAAGATAGGTTATGATGTTACAAGCGAGAACAGAACTGGGCTTGAGCACATTTGATGAATGCATCGTTGAACAAAACATAAAGAAAAGCCTGAAATCATATGTACAGTATTGTCTCATTTTTAACTCTTTCACAAACAGCAGTGGAGTGTAGCACATAGGCAAGTATGCTGAGATTCCTGTTCAATCACATTGTGCAATACCAGTATCTTCTGGTTGACAGAACTCAGGCAGGAAAAAACTCAAGGTGCAGGCGAAGTTCAAAAAGTAACAAAAAGGCTTAATAGTAACTGAAAAGGCTAACAAAGCAGCTCAAAACTCACTGGATTGGTACAGAGGAAAAACTCACGGGCACACAGACAGAACAGGAAACAATGATCCGACAAACACTGATGACAAGACACAGAAAATAAAGCAAACTAATTAAGAYACAATGGGAAACACCTGAGGAGACACAAGAGGAAACTGGTGAGCGTGAGCYGGGCTGGAGGCAAGACAGCAAGGAAGAGATGCACAAGGTGACAGAGAAACACTAGAAAATTAAAGCAAAAACACAAATCATGACACTGGTACCTAAACTTTTTATTAGAATGTGAATATTTGGGTTGTTAGTGGTATTTATCCAGTTTATATATAAATTGCATAAATACCAAGAAAATGCAACAAAATGATCCTCAAGTAAATGAGAAGTCTGATTGCTATTTCTTTTTATTGAAAGTGTGTGCGGTGTTGTACAGCTATTTTTATGGGGACACTGCATTGACTTTCATTCGACTTCCTTCCATTCATTCAAAAAAAATCACTGATGATGAAGAAATCAAGAAACTGATATTAAGTTATTTTTTCTACTGAAGTGAAAAAAAGACTTCCATTCATTTCTACAGCCCTGACCCCTAAATTGAACCCCGTACGCATATACCTGACCCTAAATCTAACTTAAAGTGCCTGTGACATGCATATTCTTCAAATAAAAAACTTTTAAAAAACATATTTATATTTAAGAAAGTTGGAGCAATACACACAATTTAACCAATTTTGTCCCATAACTGGCAACTTTTCTTTTGAACTTGGCTCAGCCAAAGTGAAACAGGAAGTGACATCAAAACAACAAACAGAACAAKGAACARTCTGGTCTTCGTTTATTGAAACAATATTATTTGAACTCTGACTCTTCTTCATTTCTCTGYTAGAGACTCAAAATAATCTTAAGAAACGTCAGATTCTTCTCTACAGTCTGGTTTGTTAGCCATTTTAGCAATGCTCTGTTCACACGCAGACATTCCCCTTTGACATCACTTCCTGTTACTTCACAGACAAATATCTCAACAACTGTTCATCTCAGTGACATCAAATTTATTTTGAAATATTTTATCAATGTCCTCTTTCTAAAAATGCATTCACATGTATTACAAAAAAAAAGACGTCATAGGCACTATAAACTCAATTCACACCTTAACCCTAAACCTAATCCCCAGCCCACTAATGGCCTTTCCCCCCATAGGGTATATGCTTAGATCCCCATCAGTACCAGTTGATCCCCACAAATAGGTGTGTGCATGCCAAATATTGTCTCCACATATAAGGAAATACCCACCCATGTTTGTGTGTGCATGCGTTCTTACCTGGTTTTTGTTACCTTCTTAAGATCTTTTCTGGTCTAAACACCTCCTTTGCAAAGGGATTTTAGATTTTCTGTGCTGTCATTAACCACCCCTGTAGTCCATGAGTGGCAGGGTGGAGCCTTACATCATCTGGTTCCTATCGACTGATGAGCTCCTGAGGTATTTAAGTCTGTACGGCTCATCTACACTTTGATTGAACATTGACCTTCAACCTTAGAGAGCTTTATATAAATAGAAGTTACTGTAACCTGTTTGTGCTCCTGATTGTTGCTCCTTGTCCTGTGGGCTAATCCTAAGCCTTCACTTGCTCTCTGCTTCTCCGGCCTTCTCTGGCTCTCCTTTAGGAACAACCAACTACAACCAAGACAATACATACCATCAAACATCTCGCCTCCTGCCTTCAGTTTGTCACCTGGGCTCCTTGGTCTGCTCCACCTTCCTGGAATCCTTCAGTTCTCTCTTCAAGCCTGCAAATAAGGACTCACTTAAACCAACAGACCCTCCACAAACTAACAAAGATAATTCAATCTACTCCAATATACGTAGTATTTCTTCTCCACGGATCCTGTCCACGGTCCTGTACATCACTCTTTGTTGATAAACACTTACCTTTTACTTACTGTTATTTCAGTTGGTTCTCTGGGAAAACACATCAACTCTGAATCTGATACCTTGTCCGGAGCAGTCTAATCACGGTGGAATACCAACTGGTGGGTTGGGGGTTTGGTTTAGGACTAAGTTGTGAACTGAGTTTAGGGTTAGGGTCAGGCTTAGGCCACGGATATTATTTGAAGGCAATACACAGATCTAATAAGGATAGAAATATGAACGTGTGTGTGTGTGTGTGTGTGTGCGTGCGTGTGCGTGTGCGTGTGCATGTGCGTGTGTGTGTGTGTGTGCAAAAGCAGTTGTTTTATAATTATTATTATTAAAAGATTACAGAACTACTGTAGATATCACATAGCGGTAACATAATGACCCCACACATATGCACCAGAACTCAGAAGTCTGTATTCCTAATAAATGTCATGCTACTAGATGCATCTCAAAATTGTAGTGGATTGGGTGGGGGTCTTTTTTTGGATGGGGGGGCATTGGTTAACCTGATTAATAGCCCCTCATCAGAGCTAAACAACCAAAGAAAATTTGAAGTTCCTATGTTTAATAGCTTTTGAGCAATAACCATTTCTGTATGTCCAGATACCCCTTTTTCAGATAAACTGGGGGTCTGGGGGTGGGGGCTCTGATTGGTGGGCCTGATGGATAGAGCTTCACCAGCGCTAAACAACCAAAAAAGTCTGAACCCAATGTTGAAATGTTTCTGAGTTAAAAGCATTTTTCATGTCCAGACACCCCCTCTTTGGAAGGAGCCCCCTCCTCAAATATGGGGTCTTATCGTAAAACCGTTTGCTGGCGCAGTGTAGGTCGGAGTCAACTACAGTCCTGCCAAATTTCATGTTGATCGGTGCAGCCGTTTTTGTGCTACGGATGACCAAATCACTGAAAAAAAAAAAACAGTACGAAAACAATATGACTCCCGCTTATGCTTTGCGTGCGGAAACAGTTTTACCAACTCTAACGTTTTATTTGTGCTCAGCATAACTGGCATTTCCAACTGACTGCCTCAAACTCTCTGCATGAACATGTCTAAGCTTATTTCTTTTTTTTATTATTATTATCAACAGTGTCAAATTATTTTTGAAAGATAAAATAAAGTGACTGTTGTGATCCATTCAACCGTGGAACGTCCTCATATTCTTTGAGGAGACTGGAGGGTTTTCTTCTTGGTTGAACGCAATGACACAGCTTCCCCCTCTTTGAATGTTTGCTTTGCACACATGACAAGTTGTTGTCTTGCTTTTCTTTATACATAGTAAAATATCTCCAAAGTAGGGCATGCTAAGCTCACAGACTGCTCACTGTGGAGCAGGCAGCCTACCTCCAAGACAGGTTCATAAGGTAATTTATGCCTAAACCTTTGGAAACCTGGAAAATGAATGCATCTTTTTTTTATTTTAGTAACTAATTAGGTTAATTTTGCCTCAAAGCTCAAACTTAAATTCTAAATTTTAGCAGTATCAAACCTTGGAGTGTCAGATCTGTTTATCAAATCATCATTTGAGACAAAAACCAATGCCTGATTGGATTAGTTCAGACTCTACARGTAAAAAACTAAATTTTAAATAAAACAAGATCAAAATACTAAAGTGGTATGCTTGCGTTACTGATGAAACACTMTGATTCTAACCTTTGACACAATCGTTCAAAATGTTCTGGTCACAACATATAAATCTGCTGAGTTCTTTAAATGCAAGATTTTGTTTGGGTCCAGGTTTGCCACCACACTCCTAATTTTTTCCAACAATCACTTCCACCCATTCTTTAAAGAAAAAAGGATTATGAAAACATAAATAAATGTATTTTAAAATTACAGACAGAATGTTTTTAACCATCTAGAGGTGCAAACGCCCACAGATTCGGACCACAAGTGCTGTGATAAGTCAGCYCTGTGACACAGCAACAGCACAACACAGTGCCTGAGAACAACTTCACATTCTGTCAGACTGTGTGCCARGCTATCTGAGCTCAAAAGGAAGCGGCAGAGGCAGAATCTGAAGTGTTTGCTTGATACTGAATGAAAGAGACACTAAATTTCGCTTCCTTTATGTTATCACCATGAAGCCAACCCACAAAAACAGCTTTTTTTTTCACATCGACACAAAATCCTTCCACCACAGATTCATTTGTGAGGTCAAATAGTATGTTTGTTACTCATTTTACTGGCACAAGTTTCAGCCGCTCAGGAAACAGGATGCAGTTATTCCTGCGCGTTGATGAGTAAATGTCAGCAGTATTTATTGATCTGAAATGTGTGCCCAACTAACTCCACCAGCAAACARGTCTCTCTCGTGTAACAATCAGACTGAATGAGAAGACACAGTTTGTAAATCTGTAATCATCCAAACAGTATTTGTGCTGAACAATTCCTAAACATTTACGGATAATTTTCATTTTGATTGTGATGTGATTACAGTTTCACACTGATTAATAATCATTTTGCAGAAAAATAAATTTAAAAATAGAGTGGACGACTTGTAACTTGTAACTGTAACACAATAAATAACTGACTTATAAGCAGAAAACATCATTTAAAAAAATTGCCAATACGTGTTTATCTTATATTCTCAATTTGAGTAAATTCCAAACACTTAACTGTTTGTTTTTATGAGGTGAAAGATCATTTTATTTCCTCTATCTAGGAAACACTGCTGTGCTTCTGTGTCTACAATTGTTAAAAGAAAGGTGTTGTGATGCCAAGGTTTTTTCTGAATTTTTTTCCTGGTGTTTGATGCTCACACAACGGTTTGTGATAAATCACCGAGGCAGCAGGTAAACTTTAGGCTTGACTACAATGACTCCGATCTGTGCTGACAACTGATAGTTCAGACAGATCTTCAGGTAGCGGATCACCGAAACAAAATATGTGGGTGAACAGCTTTCCCGGCGCTGTGTAGTGGGTGTCAGGCCAGGTCACATTACCTCAGCCTGGGTGCAGTTTACCTCCCAGCTGTTCAGCCAAAGCCTCACCCTGTCAATCCACTCTGCTGGGGTCTATCCCTGCCGGTGTCTGCGCTGGGAGACATCTGTCAACATGTGTAGCGCGCTCCAAGTACAAAACTCAAATATGCACCATGTGGGAGTTAGCTATCAGAGCCAATACATCTCAAACAGCATGGAGAAACAGGGTAGCTAACAGAGAGGGGGGYAAAAGGAGCGAGAGGCAATACAGATAAAATAACTCTGAACTGACAAACATTTCTGTAGATAACCTTTGCATTGTTAAAACAAATTTAAAATGAAAAAAGGAAGAAAATATTCCTATGAAGTCCCAAAATCCCAAATCAAATAAAAGCCTTTTGAAATGTATGTGTTTAAGGTTTGTGAAGCATGAACGTGTTTTCCATAACTTTTAGATTAAAATGAAAACAATGAAGCAAAACTAGTATTGTTTCAGAGCAAAGTAATGCATTCTTGATGGCTTTAGTGCACATTATTCAGTAACTACTGTTACAACAATGAGTATATTGGTGCTGGTTTCATTAGCAGCAAACAAATTAAGCATGAATTAAAAATAAATCATACAAATTGATTATAACTTTATGGTAAATGGATTCTCCTGCCCAGTTAAGTTAAACAACTAATCAATATTGAGATATTACTTTGARCAACAATACTGTGCATTTTTGAAGAAGTGGGGAGAACTGTGTCTCAACAGTTTCTTCATTCATCTGCTGATGATGGTGGTCTGTTCATGCCGACCAAAAACAAAATACTCCCATGAACTTGTTGGACTTTTTTTTTCTTTCTTTTTCTTTTTGTTATTGATTTTTCCTCAAGGATACAAATGACCTTTGCTGTATTCAAGTTTCTGTTATCTTCATTCATTTGTTCTCATTGCATTACAAAATTAGAACTTTCTGCCCCGAATGGATGCCATCTCATTTCTGACACGCYTTCACATCTTATGGAATTTAACTCTTACATAAAAATATATATATTTGAAAACACAGCATGTAGTCTTCTTTGACTGTTATTTTTAGCAGCAAAAACACGAGTTAGATAACCACACAGCCAGGCACATTATGTGCATCACTGAACCATCTGAGATTTCGATTGTGTTTCTACAGGTTCACATGACTATAGTTTCATGTTACACATATACTTTTTACAACTGAAATATAAGACAGCTTTATCACATTTGTTTGAAGTAAAAAAAAAAACATTACGTTTTTCAAAATAGAAGTAGTAGGTCTTATTGATATTTTAAAAATCTTTTTTTTTATTGATGGCCTCCCTTCTCCCCTTATAGCCATCC
>NW_013952407.1:2415014-2426985 GCF_001266775.1 Austrofundulus limnaeus | reverse complement strand
AACTAAAATAGTTTACCCTTAAAATCACCTTTCTCACAATATAAATCAAGTGCGTGTTACATTTTTATGACTTAAACAAAACCATAAAAGTAGAAAAAGCTTAGTTTAAATTACACATCTGATTAAAATCATTTTACATTTAACATGTTGCTACATTTGATGCATAACAATAGGCACTTAATAAGTAATAGATTAATGTGTTGATGTGGTTAAACCTGCTCACTCTGGGTCACATTCACTGTGTTTCATTTCATTTGTTTAGGATCTCAGTTTGCTTTCTGGTAACTAGGTTTAATCTTTCATTTGGGGTTACTGAGGGAGATGAACATGGGTCACACTCACACCCACTTGAAATTTGATCATTAAAATTATTAATTTAATATTGATCAACAAGTCAGTTTGTCATTTGTTGACTGGTGAATACTCCCATATTGTATCTTAAKCGTAAATCTTCCGCAGTTAGTTTTTCAAACTGAAGAAATGCAGCAATAATACTTCATTGATGGGATAATAAACATCCATTTGTTGCCTTTTGTTTGGCCTCAGATTGAGCCTCTGAGTGTGAGCGCTGCCAGCAATGGTTGATGTTGATAAACGACTTTATTACTCGCTGGGATGTTGAGGGTTGACGTTTTTCTGCTGTGTATTACATCAATTTTCCGTCCTTCCAGAATGATGCCAGCAGACCTAACCCAAGGCAGGCAGTACATAAACCTGAATTAAATTCACACTGAAGAAGGAGCACCTTCTTTAGTTTTCCACGCTCAAGGAAATTGTCTGCCCCACGGTGATGTCTCTCTGCAGTGTATTGACACCTGAATTTAGTGGGCTGAGCTTTTTTTTTGGGGAGGGGGGAGCACTTGGCTTGATTGAGTGTAGGGACACAGACCCCTATTGTAACCACATGTGACAGAAGGTGTCCATCCTTCCTTGTGAGTTCTGGACACTTTAGACCCCCTCACATGCCAGCTCTCRGAAGAATTAGTTAGTAATGCTGCACATGAACCGTCCCAGCACTGAGGGTTTAGTGATGTGATGGAGGAGGTTTAAGATGCTGTTCGTGAATTCTCTCGGTGTCTAGTCAGGGACCTTTGTTAAATGCCACCATCTGTTATTTTCCATGCTGCACACTTTAACAGATAATAAAAAAAAAACTTTAAAAAGTAGCTAATAATGTGTACAGGTTGCCTTGCCGTCCAGACAGAACCTTCACTCGAAATTGTGTCTAAATTAAATTAAACTTCCTTGCTATTAATATCATTACCCAGTGGTTTATTTGGAGAAACAAAGAGTTGTGTGACACTTATGTCTTTAGTGACTTTTTAATGTAGATTTTTTTCTTTTTTCCAAATGCAAAACTCTAACAGACTACAGCTGCTCTGTTTCACTCTTTCTGCCCGTGGATATTGTTACTTCAGCTGTACTTTTAACCAAGAGATGTTATGGATACTGCAACAATTGTTCATGCTTCTCYTTATGCAACAATAACCACAAAAACATAAATGAGCCACTCCGGATTTGAGCCCTGTGATGCTTTTATTACAAACATAATGCCTCGCAGTGGCCCAGGCCTATTGCAACTTCAATGGGATGCTGAACCATTAAAACCTCCATTGTACAACAACGGCTCCTGTTTGTCATTCYTGTTACACTTTTAATAAGTAATATAACACCATTATAATCACATCCACTGGCTACAATGGCTAACACAGCAACGTGCTGTCTTTATTAGCCTCAATGGCAGCTAATGATGATATAATATAATTGGCTCAGTTAGTTATCTTTCTGGAAAGCTGCAGTGGCATCASTGGTTCTTTAAAGCTAAAACTAAAGGTTCACAACTCCCAGAATTGCAAACACCTGTAAAATTGGCACAGTATAAAATCTGTGTTTTTGAGTTGTTGTATTTTAGAATTTTTACAGGAAGAACAACAATAAAACTTGGTTCAGTTTTTTTTTAATCACCATGACATGCATTCAGAAATAGCCAACTATAAATCCATCCATCAAACTACTTTACTTAAATGCTTCTCCAGCCAATGTCGAGGAGGAAGTGGTGCCTGTCTCCATTAGTCACTGTGTGAAAGACAGTTTACACCCTGGACAGGTCGCAAGTCCATCACAGGGACACATAGAGACAAATGAGACAAACAACTATTCTAACTCTCACTTACACCAAGGGACAATTTAGAGTTAAAAAAWYTAACCTAACATGCACAGTTTTGTTCTGTAGGAGGAAATCCAACAACAAATGCAGGGGAGAGAAAACAGAATCTACCTAGAAAGGCCCCGGGCCAGGAGGCGAGTCTGCGACCTTTTCACTGAGGCGACAGCTCTAAGCAGTGCAAAACATTTCTAATCATAAAGCTGTCCTGTGCAACACCACCGTGCACCACTACCTGCTTAATAAACATGAAGCAGAAATACCACTCTGACATTAATGCAAACTGAATATTACAGAGGCTTGCAAAGGTGTKGCTAAAATTTGCTGCAAAAATGTTTTATTGAATTCCATTAGACGTTACAGGTGTTTCTGATAAAGAGGTGGGTAAATATATGCATTATTATTATACAGTATTATTTCTATAGCTAGACATTATAAACAAGGGGGAAAACATGTCCAAATTATAAACCAAATTCAGTCTAATGCAATTTATAATCACACTTCAAATCTGCTTTTGAGATTTTTAAAGTAAGGGTATTGTGTATTTTTCAGGCTTCAATTCCATTGTCATGGTCTGTGTCTGTGTGTGTATGTTTTTAGTTACTCTTTTGATTTCTGTGCTTTTTTAGCCCCTCCTGCCTGTCTCTGCCCCAGCCCCACCCACACTCACCTGCTCCTCATGTTTCTCTTTCAGGTGTTTCTTGTTCTAGCTCATTAGTCCCCCTTTATAWTGTGTTCTCTGTCCTCAGTCTGTTGTCAGTGCTTTGTTTGATRGTCTGCATGGTCAGTGTGTGGCCTATGTAACCTGTTCATGTTCTGGGATTCTTTGGTAGGTGCCTTGCTGCCACTGAACCATTTTGTCTTTGTTAAATAAAGTTGTTTTTTTTACAAACTTTTTAAGACCATTGTCATTCAGTCTGCATCTGGGGTTCAACCTTAAACGAAATCGTTACAGTTATACCACAGTCCAGTAACATGGTTATCTTCAGTCATTATGAAGATGCTGTATATATCAAAAATAAATTTACTGTAACTTTGCTTCATAGCCTATGTAAATGCTTTGAAATTGGCCTTGGTTTCTTTAAGAACCGGCTACCGTTTCTGACACTACCACTTCAGCACGTCTTCACAACAATGTTTCGGGGGAGGGGTGCTCTCAGRTGCAGACTGAGCTCCAGGGAGGAGCTTTGTATAAATAGGCGGTGCTTTGCGGCAGATCCACATGGCTACCACAGGAGATTCTGTGATTTTTTCAAACATACATGTATGAGCCAAAGCAACACTCCGGGTGTGATTTTAATGAGGAAATTACATTATAACATGATATAAAGCTCAAAGTCAATTTTGCAAAAAAGACTTCCCCTTTAATAATATMGTGAAATATAGCTGAGCTTTTAGTCAGGCTCCTTTTACACATGGCTGGATGGTGGAAAATTTGGAGTCCCTTCGTCAGTGTGAACACAATCATGATGCTTCTTTGCTCTCAGTCCTGGCCAAACAGGTTTTAGCTGCTATTTTCCATGTCCCTAAGACACTCTCCTGCYCCCTTAGCATGTTTTACACACCTGACCTGGCACAGCCCTCTCAGTCTGCAACAGGCTGCAGCTACGTGACTTCAGATCTATACTGTAAACCCTTCTGTTTAATCTGGCTTTTAGCTCTAAAAGAGCAGAACATCTTGTTTTCTATTGGTTTGTATTGATTTTACCTTGTATTGGTTCTACGGTGCAAGTTTATTTCATTTATCAAAAATTATTTTGCTTTATGTGAATTTTATAGTATTTCAGCTTGATGCACTGCTTTTATATGTAGGGCCTTTATACATATTTGAACACAGATGATTTTTCTTTTGAATAAACTTTGGCTGATTAATTGTATCTTTTATTTAGTTCTTTTTGTTGGGATTTTTTTTTTAAAATTTTAATTTAACCACAGTTGATGGTTGTGAGTTAGGGGAAACACTGCTTTAACTTATCTTCAATAAATCCTCTCCTTCCCAACAAATCTACCACCGGACCCCCAGGTAGAGCCAAGCTATCGTGTAAGCTGGAAACAGACTTTGGARGCATCACGGATGACTCAGGCAGGACCTGAAGCCCAACACAATTTGGCACACAGGACCAACATGGCACAACCACAGCAAATTCCAGCAGTTTGTGTTCAGAATAACAAGCAATCGTTCACTATGAGCATGTGTGGCTGTGTTGTGTGAATCTGTTTGTTCATTTGAAACACGACACACCTTACACACCTGCCTTATGAAGACCACTCATCAGCTATTAAAAAGGGGGAAAAAATTGACAAAAGGGGAAAAATGACTTTATAAATAGGAAACATGTCCAGGGTGAATGAGAGAAGTAACAAGAGAAGCCAACTGGGGAAGTTTTTATTGTAACACACTTGGCTGTACTGCTATGACGATTCAGTAGGCCGGCACATATGAATAATTCACACAAGCTTTAGTTGTTATTAATGTGATTCATGTTCTGTATGCTAAGAGTTCACTCATTTAATTTGCATTCTGCAGAGGATTTTTTCCCTCCTGCTGTTCTGATTCCTTAATGGATAATTTCTAAACTTGTAAAGCCATTTCACACGGCAGGTATAGAGCTGTAATACTCCTAAAGTGTTCARGTGTCCTTTGGGATGTGCTTAAATGAGAGCGCGTTATGTAAGGTTAAGAGGGAGAAATGTAGATGTGTGCCTTTGAAGGTTTGACATTCACAGACATGCCTCTTTGCACATGGGTGTCTTTTTGTGTTTCTCTGTGCATCGGTTTCGCAGCAATAAAGACTCAGAAGCATTAGAATTAAACTGAGTCACTTAAAAAAGACATTCAATGAGATTGGCCTGTAATTTACTGACATTTATAAATCCATTAATAGGTAAAGGTCTACCAATCAGAAGAATTTATAATGGCTGCTGCCTTTCAGGTCAGAGATTTAGACCAAGATCATTTCATGTTGAGAAATGTAAAGGTTGCAGTTTTGGTCAAACCTGAAAATTAAATGTACAACATCTTGATATCACATTTAGAATATGTTTTAGGAATGACTCTCAGCTACTACCACATCAAATTTTAGCTCAGTTTTTGTTCAGTTGACTGAGTTATGATCARTTTTTATGCTGTCTAATGTTCATCAGCTAGCAGCCATCTTAATGTGGATTGATTCCAAAGGTGAAAGGGGCAATATCATGTAAAATCAACTTRTCTGAGTTTTATATCATGTTATAATGTTATCCTCTCATCAAAAACATGCCCAGAGTCTTGCTTTGACTCATTCATGCATGATTGAGAAATCCTGTAGTGTCCTGAGGCAGCCAGGCAAGGGAGCAGAAACAACCGGTTGGGCCTAGAACCACCTTTTGGGATCAGCTCTTCCTCTGAGCTGCGTCTCCAAGCTGAGCTTCCTCAACACAGAGCACACACACCCACCCTGTGCTGAAATGGGCGAGACAGAAGCAGAAGGAGGTTCTRAAAGAGACAGAGGCCAATTTCAAGGCATTTAGAAACAGATATGATGAGAAGTCAAATTTATTTTCTATTTAAACATAAAAACATCATTTTAATAACAACTGAAGGTGACATAGTTTTTTTTTATTATGGTATAGAATTTAAATACAGTATATGCCTGAGAAACACATAATATTGCCCCTTTAAGCAGCTATATCTCCAGTGTTTACTGTCTGAATGTTTCATTAAAATATGGCTAAATGGCCTTTATATAGCACTTCATCAAGTTACTACAGACTCCAAAGCACTTCACTCTACAGTCATTCACCCATTCATGTACACATTCATACACTCATGGCAGTAAGCTACATTGTAGCCACAGCTGCCCTGGGACAGACTGACAGAGGCGGGGCTGCCGTGCACCGGGGCCACTGGGTCCTCTGACCAAGCAGTGGAGTGGTTCATGGGATATTTTGCTAAGAGATAAACAGAATTTAATTCAAAAGCTATTGCTAACATTTAAAACAAAAATATTGTGCAATAAGTAGCACTTATGTTATGCATGGCTCTCAGCTACAACCAATGAATACAATGAATACTTTCCATGAGTTTGATTAAAATTTGTTTAATGGTTCATGATATTTTGGTATAAAAAAATAATAAACAAACTCATATGAGCCAAATTATTACTGCGTCACCTCACCTATCAGCGGCGGCGGTTGAAAATTTAAAACGCAAAAAAATAATTAAAAGCAACACAGGCCATCCATGTGCATATTCTACTGTATGATAATGAAAAACTATTAACACTGGCATCTTTTCAGTCCAACAGGCATCTTTGTTTGGGAGTTCCAACAGAGAAGAAGACATGGGGRGCTCCAAGACCGAAAGTGACTGACATGAAATTAAAGTCTGCAGTTGAATTTATAATGAGGAAAAACTGCAGTCACAGGCAATCTTTAACCACACGACACCCAGCATCTCAACACTGCATTTCAATAAATGTCAGAGTTCCTTTTYGCATGCTGCACAAATAAGTCACTTTGTAGGAGAACAAAACAAAGAAGTCAGTAATAAACTATATAATAGCTATATTATAGTTTACAATAAGACAGTCATCTTACAAATTAAAAAGAAAAACTGAAATTAACCGAAAATATAAAAGGAATGTTTGTGTGTGAGGTTTTAAGTCCCCGCTAAAGACATTTTTCACTGTAGCAGATTTTGCCTTAGCAGCAGGCTCAGCCTAGGCAAATCTAGCTAATAAAGGCTCAGTTCCAGCCCCTATAAGCCTCGACAGTGACTGAGACCTGCACAATGCAAGAAACTGTTAACTCTCTCCCTGTCTACTGAAACGCAGTCCTTTTTAATCATTGCTAATTACTCCTGCACCTCCACTGATATGACAAGCCACAATACGTCTGCTGTAAAAAAAAAAGTGGGTCTATTGTAATCCCAGAGAACAGACATTATTACAGAAAATAATTATACCTGCGCRGCACGGGATAATATAAGACACATCTGTTTGTTGTTTACCGACTCAGTTTGAAGCAGCTTAAACTCAAGTGGAAAAACATTTGTGTCTCAGTCCAGTTTTCCTCATTCAACACATCAAGGTGTCCTTAGGTAAAACAACAAACACTTATATTTATGTGTCTACAAGGTAAAAAAAAATAACTGTGCTGACTGTATGGGAAGGGTTTAATGTAGTTTGATCAGCAACTTTTGAATGGTGCCTCATTAAAAAAGCATAATGAAAATTTAATGGCAATGCCATTTTAAAAAAAAATTCAAGTTTTCAGCTAATAGCTTTTTGGGAATCATTTTGTCGGTGCAAGAAATACTATTTTCTGCCTGTCAAACTGTGTTATCTTTGGTATTTCTTATAGCCTCAACCAAAAAAAAAACAAAACTGGGGACAAATTGTGTTTATGTTCCAGACTGCCAGTAACAAAGTGCCTCAAGCTCTAATTTAAAATAGGTTTTTGCAGTGATATTATGTGTCGACACAACACGGTTAACCCAGGGACCTTTTTTGTGTATGGATGATTCATAGGTCCAAGCTAGGTGGATTAACAAACAACYCAACAGGAAATGATGAAGTACTGGACAGAAAATGAACCAAAAAAAGCAGCTAAAATCTAAATAAATAAATAAAAAATCTGAAGAACTATTGATCAAGACCACTTTAAAAGATTAGAAGAAACTTTGGCTCCTTAAGGTAAGGCATAAAGAAATGAGGGATGACTGCAAACTTCCGCACAGTCGTGTATAATCTAATAAAACACTAAAGGTTATATGACTGAGTCTGCAGTTTGCATGTTTTATGTGTTTGTCACATAGTCCAAACTTGTGTGTGTTGGGCTCTAAACTGGAGCGTGTGTGTGTGTGTGTCTGTGTTAGCGTACATGGTTGTYTGTCTCTGTGTTGATGGACAGCCAACCGGCCCTGGGTGCCCCCAGCCTCTGGCCCACTGACAGCCGGGATGAACTGCAGCTCCCTGCAACCCTGAAAGAGACAAAGTGGCTTTGAGTGATGGATAGATTTTAAAAACATTTAATATTACATTTTGATGATGATGCATTGATAAAAAAGAACAAAAAAATGCCTTCCTTTTGATTTTCAAGGTTCAACTTACTATTTGCACACCTCTCAACATGAAGAAATGTAAAAACTTGCTGTCAGCTTCACTGGGACCTTGTAGTGAAAAGCAGATAGYGAAAGTGAATACGTGAGTAGATATTTTGTAATGGTCATTAAACTTAGATTTGTTTCCTTTATCAGAAAAAGTCTCGGGAAGAACTCTACCTCCATCTACTGGTACAGAGAAAAATGGATTTTTGGAATGCAACAAAAGATGCCATTTGTTCAACTTAGTCACTTACAGTTTTTCTTTTTTCAGGTTCATTTTGAAAAATTGAATCAGTTTCACTATTGTGCTACTTTAATTAACTTCACGTTTTTCACAGTAGTTTCTAATCTTCTCCAGATGAAATTAAACTTTTGTCATTTTTGTTTGTACTGACATATTTTGGTCATTGAATGAAAGGCAATTTCTCAGTTTTCAAAGAATGCTTCTGTCTCTGGAGAAATCTATTACAAGATGTAAGTTGTAAAGTTTTGAACTGACTTCATTTTAATGTGACTTTATTCTTATTTTTTTACTACGTTCAGCAGAAAAGAGGCTCTGCTAAGGAATTTGCCTGTATTTGGTTCCATCGACTGTTTCATTTATCTATATTAGGTGTTAAATCAGTGCTGACACAAAGCCATCTATAGGATAAGACTCCAGCTACAACGCTTTGGAAGACAAAGTGCTCCGCTGAGTGGGAGCTGTGACTTGCTCCCACTCAGRGGAGCACTTTGTCTTCCAAAAGAGTTATTTTCATCTTCATTTCATCAAATTTTATTGCCTTTTCAGAAACTCCAGACTTATCCTCCTGCTTTTRCTCCCACAAGCTGCTTGTGTTTTATCACTTTTTGAACCTACTTAAATCCCTCTGACAAGAAGCTAAGTAATTTATCTGTTTGTCTTGACTTYATCTATATTGTGGTTCATGTTTCGCAGAACATGTTTCAGCCTGTAGGGCTTGTTATGTTACACACTGACTAAGTGTATGGCTGTCTCTCAGATCAATGACAGTTTGGAGTTGTGATGACACAATGAGGGTAGATCTGTTTCGAACATGTGCAGTATAATGACAGGGTATCACTCCAGTCAYAAGGATGAATCACTCAAAGGAATCTGGAAACATGTAGAGTCATTTCACACACACAGCAGAGCTGACTGCTCTTTGACTTAAATCTGTTTCAGTTTTACTTTTTAATGTTTGTAAAATTGTTTTTCGTTTAAAATAAATTGCTCAACTAAGAAAAGAACTACCAAAGAGAAACACCTTTAAATGGGGAGTATTYTGCAAAATKAACTTTTTTYAGCTTTATATCATGTTATAAMGTCATTTCCTCATCAAAATCATACCCAGAGGGTTGCTTTGACTCATTCATMWATGTTTGAGAAATCCTTGAATCTCCTGTGCTGGTACAAAGCCCCGCCTACTTACACAAAGCACCGCCCTGGAGCTCAGTCTGCAGCCGAGCTCCCGCCCCACAGAGCATCCCTCCCCCCAATGCATTGTTGTGAAGACATGCTGAAGTGGGAGTGTCTGAAATGGTAGGAAGTTCATAAAATGACAAAGGTCAGTTTCAAGGCGTTTAGGCAATGTAACATCAAATTCATTTTTGATATAGACAGCATTTTCATAACAACTGAAGGTAACATACTTGATTGTGGTATAGAATTGAACTACAGTATGTGCCTGYGAAGTACATAATACCCTCCATACACACACAAGTACTACTCGTACTTACCAGTAATTTCAGAAAGTAAGAAATAAAATCTGCAGATTCCTTTATTTCCTTCAACATTTAATGAAAAATCCGTACAATTTATATGTATGTTAGCAGAGTAAGGTGTTTTGTTTACATTGATTACTTACCCACATTTCACCTTTGCATATAAATATAGCTGGAAAACTGAAGTAAGCTATTTTAAACTGCACCATTTAGGATTTAAAACATCTAAAAAGGATTTTTGGCAAATTGGAAATACAAAGCCCATTTTTGATTAGTCACTATAATTTGCTACTTGTTTAATGTGGTTCAAAATTTGAGATCATTAGTTGTTGTTGCAGCATGTAGATTAATTTATTTTTATTTTTTGCTCTATAATTACAAGAAGTTGAATAATMACTTTTCTGTCAGCAGGTACACAGTATATCATTTTAGTTTTATTCAGGCCATTTGGGCGCTTCATATGTGCAGTTCACTTATATACCGGTAATTTCCGTATTTAATTGGTTATATTTAAAACTAAAATTATGTTTGCAAAAATTATGTTTGCTACCAACAAGACAATGAGAGAAATAGTGTTGCATTTTGCCAAGCACATTATCAACACTCTTGATATGCTTCTGATGTTGATTTTTTTTTTTTTTTTTTTTGTAATTCAGTCAGAAAATATTTTTATTTGCTGGTTTTAGCGCATATATACTTTATCATATGAAGTAATTAACGCTTGTTAATGTTTATATTATATGTTCATCTGTGTTCTTGAAATATTAAAAGTCCGAACAAAGTTCAAACAGCAGCAGATAAATATGGCCCACATCAAAAAGAATCCAATCAAACCAGTATCATGATAGCAACTTCACACAGACTCTTGATTGGATCAGGTCTGTTTATTCTCTGGTACAAAGCTGACTTTTACAGACTTTGGTGCCATGCTGGGCTTAATTAACTTGGAGTGTTTGCTGTGAGACAACTGGCTTCATTTTGCCTTTGATGAATGATTGATGCMCCGCAAAGAGTGAGGAAGCAAACAGAGCAAGCACAAACAGAGGATTAATGCAGGGGAAATTGTCGAGRAAACATGCCGAGACATGCATCTTGGAGAGTGGTGCAGTCTGGTGTCATCAYTGTGAATACCTGGACTGAGAAATATGTTCTCTGGAAAACATTTAGGAACAACACAACTGAACAAAGCAATCAAACAGGCTGGTAAATATTCAGTTCCTATTAGCTGCTTTTATCTGCACACTGAGTTTTACCCTACTTAACGTGAAATATCAAATTATCTTCAAAACAACATTCCCAGATGATGTCATAAGTCACACAAAGACTAAACATGTGATAAGAAACGTCTCATGTTTTCATCCCACTGTAAAGCCCTTTGAATTGCATTGYATTTGTATGAAAGGTGCTATAGAAATGAAGTTTGATTGACTGAAGGAACAAAGATTTAAAAATGTTGCAGTTTTGCTTTAAAGAAGATAAACAGGTTTGCATTATTGATCTAATTATGAGGAATGCAACCCACTAAAGCACTGTCTGTAGTCAAGACATGCAGGTATGATAAAGCAAAACACATAGTCAATATAAGAAAGGCAGATGAACCGGTTCTGCAGGTCAGTCCACGTCACATGTCAATGAAACTGAACCGGCTCACCTGTCAGCTGGTTAACCAGAACACATTTACCTTTGTCTACGCACAAAACTAATTTAAAACCACATTGAAGCCTGGAAACTTGCTTCATAATAATTGCATTGTGCTTTGGGTCTTATTTAAATAGTTTACCTCATCATGAAATAATGATGGCAAAGGTTGTATTTGCTCTTGTCTTTTATAACGGGACACAAAGAGTCACCTGAGCCACAAAAAGGTGTTACCAGTCTAATCTTGCCCTGAACCCATTTGCTGGCAATGACTCTTAACTGACAACTCGTGAACATGAAGACATTATCATATTGTCAAATACACACACACACACACACACACACACACACACACACACACA
>NW_013952407.1:2413036-2414743 GCF_001266775.1 Austrofundulus limnaeus | reverse complement strand
ACATACATACATACATACATACATACATACATACATACATACATACATACATACATACATACATACATACATGTGCCAAACACAAATTTCTTAATGTAAAGTGTGTAACAATGTCTCTTGGCAATAAGTCTTATACTGTTGGAAAGCCTGTTCATTTCACTTTTAAATGTCACATTTGTAAGGAACATGCATTTGCTGGATGTGCAGTAGAGCTGAGTATGTGGTGTTGTCAAGAAGTATTGTTAAGAAATAATCTACCAAACACAAATGCTAAGTARATATATCTTTATATAAATACACCTTGCTATTGCATTTGTAGTGGTCTTTTTCCTTTATCGTGCTTTAAACACTATTGTTATTTTTGCCTTTTTATATTGGTAATCTGGCTGCATTCTCTGTAAAAGAGACACCCTTAGAATAGATATAACATCTTCATTCTAAGTTAGTAAAAACATTATTTTGCAAAGTYACTGCACAGGCAGCACAACTTTTTGTTTCGTTACACTGTTCCTTCAAACAGAGATTTTACCGTTGTTGGTTCAGGTTAATGTATTTTGTGGATGACTAGAATTAGTTTGTGTTAAAAGAATAATCTGCTTTTTAAATATTATTAACATTCTCTATGAGAAGTGCCACAAGTGCACAATTTGCAAAATCTGAAACTTGTGCAGGGGAAAAAAACTTGCAAACAAGTACAATGTTTCCCACTGAGATGTAGTGAGTACAAGAAGTCAGTGATATTGACTGAAAAAAACAGCACTCTTTTGGATTTACATATATATATATTAAAATCTGTGAAAGTGTGGACGAGGATGCTACAGAAACGCAATGGCATTGTSTTGGGATTTTTTATGTGCACTGACACAGCTTCAGTGACATTTGTGAGGTGGGTTATCTGTGCAGAGTCAATCTGGACAACCTGCTGCCACATGATTAATTTCTGCATGCTTACAGTATCACAGTCGTCATAACAGCTTCTACAGGCTGTGAGAAATTACTCAATTTATCCTCCTCTTTCCACTGAGAATACATAATATATTTATTGATTTGATTAAATGAAAACTGGAGATTGCCAAAGGGAGGGCGACAATGTTTCACTCATGTGTGTGTTTATTTATATAAGCTATCTATCTCATAAATAAACTGGATTGGTTTAGATAGAAATTTCATAAAGTAACGTTTAGATGTAAATCTGAAACACACCAGTGATCCTAGCAAAAATAAAAAATGAATTTAACTTAGCCAGTTTTACAGATATTAGTGTGCAGTGTTGGTAGTTGACAGTCATCCCTAACTCCTGATCTGAGTTTTACACATTGCTCAATATTTTGGTTTTAAACTGCAGCATTATGTCATTTCACGTGTCATCACTGTCTATCTCTGTTTGCAAAATCCCATTGAACTACTGGACACATTTTATTTGAACTCTCAGAAAGTAATATTTGGATATTAACATTTGAGGTTGTCACAAAGTAGGTGGTTAAAATGGTTAAATTTTGGTGGTAATCTGGATCAACGTGTGACCCTAGGGTCTTTGTTTTAACTTATTCCACTGCTTGATTTCCTGCCCTAAAATGACTCTTCTTCTGTCGACTCTTGTCTTCACAGCTGTAGTGGCTGTTCCTTTACAGCAGAAGAGAGGAGAACCTTCCTTTTTTTAATGTCAACCTACTCTGATTCTATTGTTCTCCCTCTATGTTTACATCC
>NW_013952407.1:2409420-2412947 GCF_001266775.1 Austrofundulus limnaeus | reverse complement strand
GTAAAAAATAAAGATGAATGAATACAAACTAATTGTTGGCATCAAAACATGACTCTGCTGATCTATTAGTTACAATTTATGTGGTAGAAATTTGGTTGTGTATGATGCATATTATGTTTTGTTTTTTAATGGTCATGGATGATACACATTATATGTAAAACTACAATTAGAACACTGTGTATTTTGACATCTATTGTCGTTTATATAAAGGTATTTAAGTAAGTCTTGAGGTTTATCTGCTGTAGACCTACTTGAGAAACTGAAACCCTTTCTTGTACTCGGCCAGTACTTGCTGATCTCCAAGTAAAGGAAAAAGAACAAACCCTTCCCTACCGAGGAGTAGGGTTTCAACAGAAAAATGGTTGCGAAACGCTCCAAACCTTCCGCAGAAGACGTCACCCAGGCGGATGACGTTTCACACGACCTCCATACAAAAGCTACGCTCGCGTTACGCACGGGAACAGTCCGTCTTCTTTCTTCCCAGTTGCGATAGCAAAGCGTCGCTGTTTACTGAGCATTTAAAAAAACACCCAAAAAACCTGTGTGGAGCTACGACAGCTTTTTAGTATTTATTTTTCATTCATCTTTATTTTTTTACTACTTAGTTGACAAGAAAACAATCGTGCTGACGTTCCTTTTGTAAAGGTAAGACGTGTCGGTGTTTCCCTTCTCCTTGTAGCTAGCTAACGTTAGCTTAGCCACCAGTCGAGGATAGGAAGTTCATCGAGGTTATGTAAATTGGAAAGCGGAAAAATACCGATGGGTTTTCTTGTTCTGTTTCTGTTGGCCTTATGAAGCATGTCAGATTGTTCTCTACTGGTTTAATAAACAGGACAAACTGGCCGCTAYCCGTTTTTGTAGCTATTAAATTGGCGTCGAGAACAAAACCCCCCAAGATGTCGCTGTGCCGACATCCGGTGTTTGAACAAAGACCTCAGAAAGCCAGCTGATGGTACTTCCTCCTCGAAATTTGGTTTTGTCCGATATTTTATATTCGAGTGCGGATTTCAGTGCGTTAACGAATAAATAATGTTAAAATACATGTTTTAAACCAAATCGTTACAGAACATTTAAACAATAAATAGCAGGAAACTGTTATCTGTGTATTTGAGTGTTCATCGGCTAAGACGAGTCTAAGGTACAGAGTGATCCAGAGCTGTATTTTAAAAAATAATAAATATTTTTATATAATAACAAAAGCCGGAACTGTCGTAAATAAAAACAGAAATCATTCTTGTCAAGGCCTTTGGTATGGACATTTCGGACATCTTTTTTGCTGCGTCTAGAGAGATATTACTTAATGTRGTTGCCTAGATTAGGTAATCGCTGTTTATCTCTGTGTTTAGGCGTATTGGGAAATACGTGGGGTTTCGTTTCGTCTCAGTTTACGATAAAATATTATTTTAACAGGAAACTGGGATTAGTTGCAATCCAGTTTCGTGCTATGTTAGCATGTTAGCTCGCTCGCTACCTCACACGTGTCGACGTTCGTGCGCTCTGATTTTTGCTTTAAAGCCCCTAAACTGAATAAAAGTAAAGCGTGGTCAATTACTTGGACCTCATGTGAAGAATTAATGTTTCGCAGTGCTTCTTTTGTGCTTTTAAGTGTTTTGCTGATTTTAGTGCTTTCTGTTTCCGTCGCAGGTCGTGTTTTCCAGCCCCATATTTGAACTTAATTCTTTTCAGACATTTTTTGTCAAGCCGCCAAAGTGGAGAGTGTCGTCGCACCAGGGGGACCTTCTCGTTTCAGGTATTCATCAGTACCACTTTGRAGTCAGAATACACCCCCTCCCATCTCCTTTATCTTTCAGAGGGTTTACCACAACTAGTCATCCTTCATGTCACTTTGTCCTCTGCATCCTCTGTCCTCACTCTCTCCTCTCTAACTGTAGCCATATATCTCCTCTTTGTTAGTGCTCCCCTCAATTCGCTGTGCCAAATGCATTAAAGTTCATATTTCTATAATGTAAATTATTTTTATTTGTCTTTCAGTGTGGGGGGAGGAGGTGGGGGTGCACCTCAGCACTGTCCCAAGACTGTCTGCAACAGGTAATTTTCCAAATCATTTACTGGAGCACATTGGCACCAAAGTCCATTCTATTCCCTGTTTTCCTGAAACTGTTGATTAGGCAACACTGACTGAAGTTGTGTTTTAACAGCGAGTTCCTGGGGAAAACCCCAGGTTCTGGCGTTCAGAGATGGGTTCCTTCTCGAAGCACTAAACGAGATGTCAACTCCTCCAGTGAGAAAGGAGAACACGATGCAACKTTCAGGAAAGTGAGAGGGTAAGTTTGTTATTAAGTGATTTAATACTGAAGGAATCTTGATTAATGACATGCAGCAACATTTGGAGTAATTCATTGTTTTGAAAATGACATTAGGGAGACGTCACATTTTAAATCCTCTTTTGGATCTGCTCTGCTCACGTCATTTCTGAAAYTTTGCATCTTATATATAATTTTGTAAATGGTTGGTTAATGTATCGAGTATTTTACTGAAACCTGTCCGTTCGTTGCTCCTTAAAGCTTGATAATTGTTTTTGTGTCTCTTTCTTTATTAGCATACTTAACAAGTTGACACCTGAAAAGTTTGACAAACTCTGCCTGGAACTCCTCAATGTGGGTGTGGAATCAAAACTGGTCTTAAAGGGAACAGTCTTACTGGTGAGTATTACCTGTCCTACAGTAGTATTTTTGTGTTTGATTGAATGTTTTTGTTTAATTTGGTTTCATTTCATCTCTAGATTGTGGACAAAGCCCTTGAAGAACCCAAGTATAGCCAACTTTATGCACAACTATGTCTTCGCTTGGCAGAGGATGCTCCAAACTTTGAACCTCCATCAGAAAATCAAGCAGCGAGCAAGCAAAATACAGTAAGCTTTCTTAAAACCTTAAAGTGCTTGCATCGACTTGGTATGTGTCTGTGTTAAAGTTAAAAAATTTTTGTTGTTGTTTTTGCCAGACCTTCAGAAGGCTTCTGATCTCCAAGCTTCAAGATGAATTTGAGAACCGTGCCAGGAATGTGGATGGTGAGTATATTCCATATTTTCCACCACTTGCTAATTACAGCCTTTATTTGTGTAACATTTTAATTTACTTTTTTTTCTGTAGTCTTTGACAAACATGACAACCCACTCACCTCTGAGGAGGAGGAGCAGCGTTCTATTGCCAAGTTCAAGATGCTGGGAAACATCAAATTTATCGGTGAACTTGGCAAACTCAATCTCATCCATGAGTCAATTCTCCACAAGTGCATCAAAACAGTAAGTTCTGTTAAATGTTTTTTTGTTTGTTTATTTTCCTTTTTTTTTAAGTTTGGTATATTCATGAATCTTGTGTTATTTTTTTAAAGCAAGGAATAAATTAAATCTTTTTATTTTCAGCTTTTGGAGAAGAAAAAGCGAGTTCAACTTAAGGATATGGGTGAGGACTTGGAATGCCTCTGTCAGATAATGAAAACTGTGGGACCCAAACTTGATCATACAAAGGCTAAGGTGAGTACATGAAAACAAATAGCTAAATCTGTGG
>NW_013952407.1:2401662-2409081 GCF_001266775.1 Austrofundulus limnaeus | reverse complement strand
TATATATATAACTAAATAACTTCTTCCCCCACAGTCCTTGATGGATCAGTACTTCAGTCGTATGCGATCCTTAATGAACAACAAGGATTTGCCAGCGAGAATTCGCTTCCTGCTTCAGAACATGGTGGAACTGCGAGACAACGATTGGGTTCCTCGCAAAGCTTATGTTGACAACGGGCCAAAGACCATCAACCAAGTTCGTCAGGATGCTGTAAAGGTTTGTTTTTATCTATATATCTTTTATTGCAGACCATTATTGCCAAAATGTCTCAGTAATGGTGTACTTGTCTGGTTGTCTTAACGCTCCTCTGGAATCTGATTTTCAGGATTTGGGAGTTTTCATTCCGCCTCCAACTGATGTGATGAAAAATGACTTCTTCATGGGTAACTTCTTGTCAAGGGGGATACCGTTTGACAGGGAACCTGTTGGTGGGCTGGCTGACATGTTTGGACAACTGCCAGGTTTGTTGGAGCATATATATTTTTTTTTTTAAGAAAGTGGTCTTATTACTTAGATGTGATTCAAGGTGTATTTTCTTTTCTTTTTTTTTTACATGGTSTTGTCTTGTTTTCAACAGGGATTGGCATTGGGACCGGTCCAGGAGTGATTCAGGACCATTATTCCCCTACCATGGGGCGTCATCGTGCAAGCCCACTTTTTAACGGCCACATTGGAAATGCGAATGGCTCACATCAGCCTCAGTTTGAAGCCGGGAGCAAACCATTCATAAAACCAAACCAGGTGAAGACACTCTCTTATTTATGTGTTTTTAATAGTTTGTTTTTATGTTTATCAATAATAACCCTCGTAAAAAAAATTTTTAAAGGGGCAGAATTCACCGGTTTTCAGCCATAAGCAGAATCTCTCATCGCAGTCAAAGGATATGGCTCCAAGGTTCAGCAAGAAAGGGAAACTCAATGCTGATGAGGTAAACTTTTGTTTAAAAAAAGTGTTTTTGTTTTGCATGAGTGAGTCAGTTCACATTAATTGAGGGAATTTCTAACATTGTGCCTCTGGATCTTTTTCTGTTTTTTAGATCAGTCTGAGGCCTGCGCAGTCCTTTGTTTTGAATAAAAGCCAAATGCCAAAGCTGCAGCCACAGATGACTATGATTCCTCCAACAGGTCCACCAATAGGACAGGTACTTCTTGTTTAATTAAATAAAACTGTGAGCCGATATCATAGGTGGAAGTTGAACATGTTTGTTTATTTTTATTATTATTGTCTTTGTAGCTTGGTCTCAAAACTAACCCCCCTCCAATCCAAGAAAAACCTGCAAAGTCGATCAAAAAGGCTCCTCCCACAAAAGAAGAGTTGCACAAAATGACAGTAAGTTTTAAAAGATGGTGATTCTTTTTCTATAATGTTGCATGTCTAGGGAGAAAAAAACGTGTGTGGGGTAGTTTGACTGTGTGGAGTTTTCATTTTTTTCTCTTCTTTCCTTATTATAGGAGGCACTGATGACAGACTATCTGAACAGCAAGAACATTGATGAGACCGTTAATGCTGCAAAAGAGATGAAAGTTCCCAAACATCTTTTGTCTGAAATGCTTAACAAGATCATTGTTGATTCGCTCAACCATTCAGATGAGGACAAAGATCATGCAAGCAAACTGATCCACYCACTCTGCACCGAGGGCCTTGTTGCACGTGAAAACCTTATACCGGTGAGTGTCATTTGAAARATGCACTTCAGTAAATGTAAGCATATTTTAACTGTTTAAATATCAATCAGGTAAGCTGCAATTAGCATTGTTTTTTTTTTTTTTTTTGCTTTAAGGCCTTTTTGGGTGTTCTGGATCAGTGCCCTAATATCGAGGAAGAAATCCCTCTGGTGAAGTCTTACCTGGCCCAATTTGCTGCAAGAGCAATTATCGCTGAGCTGGCCACTATTGACGATTTGGCTCATCACCTGGAGAATGGGGCACATTTCCCGCTGTTCCTGCTTTGCCTGCAGCAGATGGTCAAACTGAAGGACCGTGACTGGCTGGGTGACCTGTTCCAACTAAGCAAAGTCAACATGCAGAAGATGCTACCTGGTACGTTCTAGTTTGTTTTTAGTGAACTGTTTCCACAAGGGTACCTTACTCCCTCTGACTGATTCATGTGTTGTTGAGCAGAGGTTGACCAGAACAAGGACCGCATGTTGGAGATTCTGGAGGGCAAGGGTCTGGGCTTCTTGTTTCCGCTGATGAAACTGGAAAAGGAGTTGCTGAAGCAGATCAAAGTTGATCCCTCCCCACAGTCCATCTACAAATGGATCAAAGACAACATCTCTCCAAAACTGCACACTGACAAAGGCTTTATCAACATTCTTGTGACCAGGTACGGCAAATCAGTGTTTCGAAACAGCTTTGATCTGACGCACAGTGGCGCATTTGATTTATGTTCCCGTCTGTTTTCCTCGACATCCAGCTTCCTGCAGTACATTGCCTATGAGATCAACCCCGAGGATGACGAAGAGCAGTTTGCATCTCCCAGTAAAGAGCAGATGGATGAAGAAAAGCAGTTGCTGCTGTCTTTCAAGCCAGTAATGCAGAAGTTCCTCCATGATCACGTTAACCTGCAAGTCAGTGCACTGTATGCTCTGCAGGTGCACTGCAGTGCCAAGGGTTTCCCTAAAGGTGAGAGCTCACTGCTTTTTATTTATTTATTTATTTATTATTTGCACTGGTTTAATGTTCTACCTTGTTCTTGTTTAGGCATGTTGCTGCGCTACTTTGTGAACCTTTATGACATGGAGATAATTGAGGAAGAATCCTTCCTGTCATGGAAAGAAGATGTCAATGATGAGTATCATGGGAAAGGCAAAGCATTATTCCAGGTAAATTTACTTGCATTGTTTTTTCCAGCCTTTCACACTGAATTGTCTGCATTAGACACTCTGCTTTCCTTTTAGTAAGTGGTTATTGATCATATTTTCATTGTAGGTGAACCAGTGGCTGACCTGGCTGGAAACGGCTGAAGAAGAGGAGTCTGAGGATGAAGATTACTGAGAATAAGGCCAAAGCCATGTGTTATCTCAATGCAACAAGTGATTATTGTYGTGGTGTTGGATTTTTTTTTCTTAAATCTTTTTAACCTTCGTCTTTGCCTCAATTGTTACTTATTATTCTACAATGAAATGTTTTGCCAAATCTAAAGTTTCAGTGTTTTACTGCATTTTTTTATTTTCCAATTTTCTATCCTATTTAATGTCTAGCAACAATATTATAAACATTTAGCTCTTTTTTTGGTTCATGTTTAACAGTAAGCAGTATTTCAGGGAAATTTGTCACCATTTCCCCCTGGTCAGTTACCAGGTGCTACATAATTTCCTTGAACTGTTTACAGAAGAACAAATGCTTTTCCTTATTCTGTTTCCTACTTTTGAAAGTTTTAGATGCACTTTGCTTAACATCATGAGTTGCTGCAATCGTGAAAATTATTATCCAAACTCTAAATTACCTAAAGTTTTTTTTTTCTAATTTGAATCTTTTTGCTTTTAAAATTACAATATTTTTTTTTCTCAGTCTGGTTTTAATAGTTGACAGTCGTGGCCAATATTCTTGCACATTTTCCCGCATTTAGTTGAATGACTTAAGAGCTCTGTTTTTAAATGTGTGAAATGTTTCGTGGTGTGTGGAATCAATCTGTGTGGCCTTTTTTTAATTTATCGATTCATATGGATATACCTCTGAAGTGGCTGACTATACTTGAATGTCTTGATTTTGACATTGAGACAGCCAAAGCTCTGCTACGGTTGTTCACTACTAAAATCATGTTGTTTGCAATATTTGTAAAGTTATTAAAGGTTTTTTTTTTAATTATCCTCCTCGTCAAATAGCAAAGAATGTACTGTATGTGTACACTTGTACCTTCTCTTAAGGTCTCACTGTAACGTGTACAAGTACAGATCAACTTTGAATAAAGTTTGACTGTTTAATTCTTTGTTTTGTCATTAAGTTAGTCGTGTTAATTTAAAGTTCATTAAGGATTTTGGTATTTACATGAAAATTGTGGTTTTAAGAACATGATTTAAATAGAAAAAATACGTCTTGGAAGTTTTATTTGAAATATTTGAGCCAATGTCAAGTGGAAGAGTGACATTTCATGAAACATTTTTCCATCTTTGAGTTAATCTCATTTGACCATGAGACATCTGTCCAGCTGTTGGTCAAAACAGGTCTTTAAAAACAAGAGTTCCAGTAGAATATAAACAACATCTCAAAACAAAAACTTTCCTAGCCTAAATGTGAGGTACTAACACAGACATGAACCTCTGATAGAAAAGAAAAGTAAATGAATTTGTGATTTAATCACTGTCCTCTTCGTTGTTGGAGGCCTGTTCTGATCCGTTGTCAGAGCGGCGAGGGGAGCCCTCGTCTGACCCGGCTTCAGAACCTCTGTCTGACGCTGCGACAGGTGATGCGGCCCTCGACTCGTCCGATCCCGACTGACTCCTCTTGCTTTCGTTGTCCGACTGTTCCGAGTCCGACTGTCTCTGTACCCTCCTCTTCTTCACAGGCGTGTCGCTGCCCGACTCGTCATCCTCTGAGCCCGCGGAGCGCCGAGGGCTTCCCGCTTCACTGCCAGAGCTTTTCTTTCCACCGTCCGASTCGCTGTCGGATGCTATACGCTTCCTGTGGCCGCCGCCGCCGTCTTCATCATCAGAACCTGAGCCATTGTCTTGTTGTCTGTTTGAACAAAGCGGACATGTAAACACTTGTGTTTTATATTTATGGTGCTTCTAGTGGAAAATCTTACCTATCTTCAGCTATTTTCAGTCCATCCTCATCTGATGAGGAGTCTGAGGACGAGATGATGGCCTTAGATTTGATCTTTCCCTTAAGAGACGGTGGCATACGCTCAGGCTGGGGCTGAAATGAAAACAAATTYAAACTTGTAACTACACAGTCTTTAACCTCTACCACGGGCACCTGCACTTCCTGTTTTCTATTGTCATTTAAACATGTTTGGTCCGGCCGTTCTGTGGTATCCACAGAAAATCCAGAATCTCGGCTAAAAGCTCATAAAAACATTTCTGCGTCCACCAAACGGTTAAAAACACAAGCAGCTGAACCAGGAAGTAAACAAATTGTACAAAATTGCATCAACGCAAATCTGTAAACAGGTACATTAGAGAAAACCTGCAAAAATGTTTTTTTTTTTTTAGAAATGCAAGTCAAAGCAAATACCAATATYCGCTCTGAAGTGTTTAGAAAAGTTTAGATTTTGAGTAAATCCTCTCCAGTTGGAGTATCACCTCTCATTCAATACGAATAACAAACATGTGGGTAATTAAAAAAATAATTAAAAGTAAATCTTTTCAGGCATGTAAATAAAAAGAATACATTTTCCAATTAACAACCTAAGATTTCTTAACATTTCTTGATGGCACTAACATGGTCCACGTGGAATAAAAAAAAACGTCTGAAAAACAAGAATATAAATATTTACTACCTACAAACCTGGTGTCATTTAAGATACCTCTAATTWAAATTATGACTAGTCAGAACAAAAAGTGAGATACCTCAAATTTACTATATGACTAGTCATAATTTAACTGGTGATATCTGACGTATGTTTCAGGTAGTCAGTAATTTACTGCAGACATCTTGAATTGGAGACTGATGTATATCGATTGTAGTTTTTTTTAAAGTCTTATCACCGTTATTTAAATATTTTTATTACAATATATATTAATACTGAATTATTGTCCAGCACTAGTCAAATGCAAAAAAACCTTCAGGCAAAAGAAAAAGAAAATCTTTTTTTTTTTTGTTCCATCCTCACTGTGTTTGAAACAATAGCCGCTGCTTTGATGCCTACACTTCTGGTGAAATCTCTCAAGTGTTAAAATTATTTTGATACCAAGATTATTTAAATAGAATTTGTAAATGCTGAGACACAATTACACCCTGGCACATTATTATTAGAGGACAATAACCAGAAAGAGCAGCAGCATGATTTAAAACAAACCCTCTCCATCTTCTTGCGCCCTTCTTTGGGTCTGCGCTGCTTCCTCGGTCGAGACTCTCCGTCCTCGTCATCGCTGTCATCCCTTCCTTTCGCAGGTCTGAAAACACAGGAAAGTTTTATGGACTCTCCCCGCTGCTCAACAGAAACAGATTCAGCTGGTCCTGCAGCGAGCTCACCTCCTTCGCTTCTTTTTCTTCTCTCCTTCCTCGCCATTCTCCTGCTCGCTGCCGCTGTCCCTTCTCTTCTTCTTCCTCTGCGGCAGGTCCTCGTCAGAATCGTCGTTAACAAATTCGTCCATGTCGCCTCCTTTCTTACGCTTGGAGGTAAAGGAGACAGMTTATCCTCAATGAACTGGGTGTAAGCTGAATGTTTATTAGGAAGGTGCAGCTGAAGGGTAACACTCACACGTCCGCCACCTCCCTTCTTCTTGTCTTTGGAGACTTCTTTTGGTCCGTCTACGAAGGTGAGCAGGTTCTTGGTCTTCTCCACAAACAAAGCTCTCTGCTCCAGGAGCTTCTTCTGCTCCTCTGCTTCTCGTTTTTGCTTTTCTTCCTAAACATTTACAAGAACAGAAAGKTGTTAATGCAATGAAAACCAAATAAAACAGAATAAAACTGGTTTGATGTTATTTATGGGGTTTAGTGATGGTGAGATCAAACAGCACCTGTTCTTTTAGCAACTGTTGGCGCAGCAGGTCCCTCTCCTGTTCTTGTTTGGCACGGAGCTCCTTCTCCTCTTCATCCTGCTTTCTGGCTCTGGCCACATGGTACTGAGCCTGACTCAGCAGGTCAGAGCACTGCCTGGGTTCCCACACAAATCAAAATCCACATTTTACTGCAACACACTAAAACAGCTCCACAAGAGAGCCGTGTCAACACAAGCACAGAAGAAACTAAACGCTGGCACTTATGTGGATATTACTTTTTCTATCCTCACAGGTAGAAAAATATTCCTTTTGTTGTTGCTAAGATGTATAWTTTTAGTGAATATCATTTTGTTCTYTTGTGTGAACACAGAGATATGTAGCGTTTGTTATTGTGACTTTCAGAAAAAATTGATCAAACACTCAAAGRTACTTTTTATTGTTGAAAACAGTTTTCCTGATGAAGGTCTAGACACTGAAATGTTGCAAAAAATTAAAAAAATAAAATCAATCTGCAAGTTTAACCAAGTCCAGGAGTTTTATTCTGTAACTATAGCRGAAGATAATCACAAAGCAACTAAAAATCAGAGTTGTAAAGTAACAAAGTACAAATACTTTGTTACTGTGCTTAAGTAGAATTTTTGGGTATCTGTACTTTACTTGAGTAATTATTTTTCAGCCTACTTTTTACTTTTACTTCTTACATTTTCACACATTTATCTGTACTTTATACTCCTTACATTTTTTAAAAAGGCAAGAAGTAGAAAGTCGTTATTTTAATTTAACTTAGCTTGTTTTTATTCCAGCTTGTTAT
>NW_013952407.1:2399093-2400585 GCF_001266775.1 Austrofundulus limnaeus | reverse complement strand
ATACTGTAGTAAAAAAAATAGATATATATCAGATACTTTAAGACTTTTACTCAAGTAATATTCCTAAAGGAGACTTTAACTTTTACCAAAATAATTTTTTGGTGAGATACTTGTACTTTTACTTAAGTATCACTTTGTGGTACTTCATACAACACTGCTAAAAACTTTAATGTGTTTTACTCTCTGATGCAAATACAACAGCCTCACCTGGCCTCAGAAGCAGCGAGCGCGAGGTCGAACCTCATCTTGTCTCCAGCTTTGCTGAGGTAACTGAAATATCTGCGATGAGATGAAAGTCGCTGGTTAAACTGAGAACAACAGTGGGTATAAAAGGTATCGAGTCACATTTCTACCTGTGAGCCAGTTCAAGCTCTTTGACGGCACTGAGCACAGCCTTCAAGTTGCTCTTCTCATCTTTCAGTACCAGCGTGGCCAGCCTCTGGAGCACCAGGGCCACGTTGAACATCAGCACCGTGTCACTGGGGGCCACATGCCGAGCCTGGGTGAGCGCACATAAGAGACAGTTACCTTCTCTCATTTTTACAATAAAATAAATGCCTTTTTATTCGTTTGATACCTTCAGCAGCATCTGCTTGCACTCTTGTAGTTTCCCACATTTGAAGAGGGCTCTTGCGAGGTACAGCAGCACCTCTGTGTTCTGGTATTTGTAGAATTTCTTCAAGCAGTTCTCATACTGAAGACAGAAAGAAGAACTCAGTTTTTATTAGTGAATAAAAACAAAACTGTTGAGAGTTAGTAAGCTCCTCACCATCTGCACGGCGCTGATGTACTGTTTCTGTTCCACGTAGATGTGAGCCAGGTTGAGCCAGACATCGCTGATATCTGCAGTGGCCTCTCTCACCTGTGCAAACACATCTCGCGCCTCTCTGAKATAACCCTTATGGGCGAGTACGGCTCCTGAACAAACAGGTTTATATTTAAGCTTTAAGCATACAGCAGGGAGATATAAATAATACAAGAACACAAAACAAAGCTGAGAAATACCGATGCCATTAGCAGCATAAAGGTTCTTGGCATCATTTCGCAGGACTTGCTTGTATATGGCCAGGGCTCGATCCTGATGTCTCTTTTCCTGTAAAGACAGAAGCCCTMTTAAATAATCTGGACAATGCATCACTTCCTTTCACACACATAAACTCAGAATTTCCTCTATTGTTTTATGATGACAAGAGACGGAGGTTAAACTTTATGTAAAACAACAAAAGGAGTGTAAATCAGCAGCTTTATCACAATATCACATTATATTAATTTGTTTGGATGTTTCTCAATGTCACCAAGTCTGTCATGACACAATTTCAGTTCACAAGTCTGTGATTATGATTCAATATCAGATCTAACAATTAAGTTAGACGGCATATGACGATGATATGGATCAATGGGCCTCATGCAAGAACCGTTCAAACGCACAGATTTGTTCTTAAGTTGTGCGTACGAGTGATTTAGGAGAATTTGTGGCATTCACCAATGTTTT
>NW_013952407.1:2388006-2398787 GCF_001266775.1 Austrofundulus limnaeus | reverse complement strand
CTTCAAAAAAATTTTAATCTACAATGTTGACAGATTTTAAATTGGAGAATTTACCAACTAAAAATTTTTGAATTCTTTCAGCTTGTTTCCATCAATTTTAAAATTCACCTAAAGCTTATTTACAGACACATTTATACTGAAATTTGTAAAACACWAAACTTAAATCAATCTGAGWCYTAGAGGGGCTAATATCTGACAAGAKAAAGTAAAAAGTAAACCTAAAACATGATCATAAATTGGTTATTTTATACATTCTACTCCAATSACTCCTTTTAGTTCAAAGATTAGAAACACATTACAAAATAACAGCATTCACACARCTGCTGTTTGTCATTTCTCAGTCAGATAAATGAAAAACTCTAATCTTTGTGCACCTTTTCACGGTCTCTGGTAGGCTGGTGCAGGGTCTGCAGCCACACGTTCCCCAGGGCCAGCATGGAGTATGTGTCGTTCTGCGTGGACGGCTGTTTCAGAATACGCTCAAACTTCTTTTGGCCTGGCCCCCACTCCTGTTTGGCTAAATGAAGGTTTCCAATCAGTGACCAGGCGTCTGGGTGATCCTACACACACAGGAAAAAAAAAAAAACACAATAAGATCATGTTTGAGGGTTTTTCCTCAGGTCTTATAGAAGGATGTTGTAATAGTCAAACAACAGTGAGTTTGTACCTGATTGATCTGCAGGGCTTCTTTGAACCAGTCCGAAGCCTCGTAGAAGTTTCCTTTGTCACGAGCCATCGCACCAAGACGTAAATAACCTGTAGGCCCAGAAATCAATAAAACTGTTCTGTACTAAGTAAATTTAAAACATGCACATTTTTACCACATCAGCTGTGCTCTAATTCAGGGGCTGCATCCTTCGAAGGACCGGCCTACCCGGGCCGGGTTCTTTGTCGACCGCAAAGACCAGAAGAAAGTGGCTGTGAAATAGGTCTAGGTCTATGCTTCAGCTTTATTCCCACCTTCACCCCGGCATATATCCTGTCGCCTAGTAATCGTGAAGACACTAAACAGAAGCAATGAAGAGCCAAAATAGATCAAATTAGCTAAATATATTTTATGGCCATTTATGTTTGAAATTTTGTAAAAATTATAGATGTTGTTTGTTTGTTTTTTGTTTTCAATTTGGGCCGTTGGAATGTATTTAAGTTAATTTGTAACCTAAACCTGCAGTTTAATTATTGTATTTGGAAATGTTATAATTACTTTAAGACCCTCCCATCAGTTTAAGTGATTTAGAACACACGGTGGGGCGTGGTGGAGATGGTTTTTTGTTTGTCAAATGCCCGGTGTGACGATGGGTGGTTTTGGTAAAATTATTTTTTGACCACTTTTTGAAACTTCAAAAATCAGATTGGATTATTTTTCATTTGCACCCAAGTTGCAAGAAATTATCAGTTATTTTGTTTGTTTGTTTTTTTGTTGCTAGAAATAAATGATATATTTTTCAAACAATCAAGTCAGAAGTGCGTTCAAGAAACAAACCACCTGTTGCCACCCACAGCTTCTTTTTTTTTTGTTTGGAATAATTACGGCATTGAAGCTGAGAAGGCCGTGACAAAATAAATATATTATTATAAATGAACAAAATTAGCTTAGAGGTAGTGCTTGAAGAACTAAGGGACCCATCTTACGATCTCATTTACAATGATTTCTGACAAGAATAATATTAAAAAAAAAACATGTCTATGCAAATAATGATCCACCAGACCCGTCTCTAAAACTGTGGGAAAAGGAGGACAAATCTGTGGGTCACATTTGGAGAAGTCTCAGAATTTGGACAGCGTTTGGCGCACCGCTGTGGTGTAATCGGCCTTTGACGGACGCAGCCTCTGAATTTGGACACAGCCATAAACGTTGAAGGCTTACAGTCCACATAGTTGGGATGTTCTCTGAGGATGTTTTTGTAGAGTTTCTCAGCTTCGTGGAATTCACACATGGCCTCGTACAAACGGGCCAGGTTGTAGGAGGTGGTGACAGAAATAGCATTGTAGTAATGCTCGTCGTGCTCTCCCTCAGCTTTGGCTCGCTCCAGGGATGCAAGAAAATATTTCTGTTGGAGAAAAGACATGGCGTCAACCTTCAATCAGTCTGAGTAATCCTGRTGAACATCAAATTCTGGACAGTTTATGAACATAAACATGTTGTAAAATGTATGTATTAACGTTGTAAATAAAATTTTTAAAAAATCTGTCTTTTCGGTTTTCGAAGTCAGTCTCTGCAGAAAATACAACCCCTGGCAAAAAGTATGGAATCACTCAATTCTGAGGAAAAAAGTATGGAATCACTCAAATTGGAGGTAGAAAATAAGGACACACCCTGTCAATTTCCTATCCCTAAATGGACACCTGCCTCAGATTAGATCTGCTCGTTAGTCTGCAGTTAAAAACACCTGCAGTCATGACACCGTGGAGGGCTGAGTGATTRCATTTTTCTTTCCTGTGCTTGATCAATAAAAGTAACATTCACTGACTTTCACAACAAGTTGAACTTTGGAATGACCTTATTATTGATCTGAGTTTGTTTTACAGAATGAAATGTCTGAATGAGTGCTCATCCAAGACTGGTGATTCCACACTTTTTTGTCAGGGGTTGTAGCTGAACTGTCTGATGTTTATTACCTTTGCTTCTCCCAGGTTCCCCAGTCTGAAGTGCAGAGCCCCCAGGTTGTTAAGGATCTCAGGGGGAACGTCAGCCTGGACCTTCTCCTGTAAGATGCGAGTGGCCGTGCCGTAAGCCGAAAGCGCGCCTTGGATATCTGTCTGCTCCAAGATCTGAGCCAGTTCAATCCATGCCTCCACATCATCTGGATACTGCTCTGTTACCTTCTTCAAGTGGCCCTAGGACACGAAAACATGTACCAAAATTTACCAGTGACCATAAAACTTTAGACTGCATAGATTGTGTCTTTGCCAGATGATGCAGAAACAGCCTACCTTTGCTATGTCTCTCTTTTCCTGATCATCAGACGCTGCATAAAGAGACCCCAGGATTTTCATTGTTTCATAGTTGTTGGGATAAGCCTTTAACACTTTTTCAAAGCACTGAGCTGCATTTTCCTTGTCTCTACGATACACATACATCTGTCCAAGACCAAAGAAGGGCAGCACGAAGGTGGATGAAGCAAACTGAGTGGCCTGGTAATAATACTGAAATGCCTGGTCGTAGTCCTCCTGAAGAAAAGAAAGGTATATTATACACACCCACAGAGTGATAACTCTGATCAGTCAGTCAGGTTTGGCCTTACCTGCACGTGGAATGAGCGTGCTAACTGATAGCAGCTCTCAGCCTGCATGGCCTCAACCTCCGTGTTGTGGAACGCATGCAGGGCGAGATGTTGCACTTTACTGTAGTCCTGACAGTGAACACAGAGACCAGTTAAAGGAGGCAGATTTTACACTTGTGTCAGGAATCCAAAGCGCAACAAACTGCTGACTACCTTTTTGAAGAAGAAGTGGTTAGCGAGGTGGTTAAGCACCATGGGGTTGCTGGGGTCGATGGTGTAGGCTCGAGACAGGAGCTGAACTCCGTTCTTGATGGAGTCTGCCTCTTTGTTGTTGAGCTCCAACACCGCCAAACCAACCAGAGCTCCAACACACTTTGAATTCAGCTCCAGAGCTCGACCGAAAGCCAGACGGGCCTTCTCCAGTTTGTTTAGTTTCACAAAACAGTGGCCCATTCCCAGCCTTACCTCAGCTGGAGAAGATGGGGAAGAAAAAAAAACAGTTTGTGTAAATTCAAAGTATTATCAAACTATTACTGAAATAAACTATTACTGTTCTGTCCTAAATGCACAAAAGAATGTTATCGCAGATCATTCCTGCCATCAGCTGTTAGCCTTTACAACCATCACCACTCCCAACAATCTTGAGAAGCATCCATGTTTATGTTTGCACATCAAACAAGTCTACCTCGTAATCATTACATATTACGTAAAGAATAACCTGTGGTAATTGTACATCTTTTTTCCCTGTACTAGAACACTAACTTAATGACTTAGTTTGACCCAATTTGCACTCCCGAGTTCAACTCCATTTAACAGATCTGTTTTTTTCTTGTAATTTTGTATTTTTCCGCATGGTATCTGGCCTTAATTTGGTAAATGGTAAATGGACTGTACTTATATAGCACTTTTCTATCCATCCAGGACACTCAAAGCTCTTCACACTACAATCTGTGTCCTCATTTACCCATTCACACAGCACTCTATTAGGTCTCTACAAAGCTAACATGTACAATCAGCTATGGAGACTAATCAGTGCCAATCACATTCATACACTGATGGGACACACATCAGAGGCATTAGGGGTTAAGTGTCTTGCCCAAGGACACAACAACTGAGACAGCTGCACGGGAGATCGAACCGGCGACCTTCCGGTTCCAGGACGACGACTCCCCTAACCACTCTGCCACAGCCCCCCCCCCCCCCCCCCCACTTTTTTTTTCATTTTTATCTAATTTCATCTGATAGTCCGGTACAGTAATTATTATTCTTTAATTATTATTCTTATTTTTTATTGTATTCTATGTTTATTTTTGTTGTTACTATCTTTAATTCTATTATTATTGCTACAGTTGATAATGTCACATAGAAATATATTGTTTCTGTGGATTATGCGTGCATGTATTTGCTGCTGCTATTACACCCGAATTTCCCCACGCGGGACAATAAAGGCTGTTTCTTTCTATTCCATTCTATTCAGCTTTTTATTGAGGCATTTATTTTACTTGGTTTTCTTTCACACTCCCCAATGCTCCTCCTCACCGAGCAGTGAAACTTTTTCTGTGTAGTTCTCCAAAAACCCACAAGTAAAACGTACTTCTCCACCCAAACTTTCTGCCTTTCTCTGTCTTTTTATTTTGTTTTTGTGTTTTGTTTTTGTTTTTCAGATGAATTACAGCAATGTCCAGAAAAAAACACTATGTGGAAAATAACAAGTTTGCATGTGATGTTTCTAAAGTTAGTAAGTAAACAAATAAAACACCAGTTCCCAAACTTTCTAGCTTCTAACTCACAAAATAACAGCAACATCTCTGTTGTGCCCCTCACTTCTCCCTTACGTGACTGTWGTTGTGTTTACAGACATGTTTACCTGGGCAGCCGGGGTTTGTACGCAAAGCCTTTTTGTAGTATGCCAGTGCTCCTTTGTAATCCTTTTTATTGAAGGAGATGCAGGCCTTACCTGTTAAACAACACTAATGTTATTACTGAAATCCATCATTARAGCAGTCTAGACTGCTGGCTTTTCTTAAAACTCAACTTACCAAGCAAAGCAGGGATGTTGTTGGTAGACTGGTTGAGTACAAAGTGAAACTGAGCGTCAGCTTGATCCATTTTGTCTCCTTCCAGCAAGCAGAAACAGGCTCGTCCCAACAAGTGGTTCTGATCAAGACAGCAACACGTTATATTTAAATGCATGTTATTTATACATCGATTAAAAAAACATCAACTAGAGCCACTGCAGCACTCTGATAAACGCTACTAACCTGGTCGTACATGATGATCTTGTCTGCCATAGTATATAGCAGGGTGGCCTGCGTGATGAGCTCTTTCTTGGCATCTTTGTTTTTCTCTTTACGCGCTTGCTGAACATAGTAAGCTGCCAAAGTATCCAGACAGGTCATCTGGTCCTTCTCATGGTCTCTGTAGTCAAGGTTTCCATCAATACGGGCAGCTTCTAAAAGCTTGACAAAGTCCTCTGTTTTGCCTTGTTTGTAGTACTCCAACTGAAAAAGACGAGGATGTACACTGACATTAAATGTCACACAACTTTACATGATTTGAACGTGAAATCTAGATTGTGTTCATTTAGACATTTTTCACTTCAATCAAAAGCCTCACTGAGCCGCCGGTAACTGATTAAACAAAAGAAAAAGACAGATTTAAAGAAAGTCATTTCAGGAAAAAAATTGAAATTAAAAAAAGGGCAAAAGAGACAGTGTAGTTGCAGATTAATGGACTGACTCACCGCCAAAGCAATCCAGATGTGCAGCTGCGTGTGCTCCTGTTTCAAGATACTGATGACCTCATCTCCTTCAGGCAGCTGGTCAAAGTCGAGCTCAATAACCTAAACACAACAGTTTGTTACAGTGCTGATAAATAAAGTTCAACCCTTACCGTATGCATCATTCAGGAGAGCTAGAGATTGGTGACAACAGCAGAGATTTGTCAACTGTTTTAGATTTGGCTGAAACGTTTAAAACACAGTTTTTGAGCAGTCAGTAGAAACTGTTAATAAAAATAATAAATTGGCCATTATTTAATTATTACATGAATTGATTTGCTGGATTTAAAAAGAAAACAATGAAACAACTATGCAACAAATTTAATATCTGTTTAATAAACATTATGAAATGCTATCTTACACTGAGATATTTCTTCTTAGATATTTCATAGATGAAACAGTCTATATTCATCTGTATTTATTAAAGTTATTTTTTAAATCATCTGCAGTTTAATTAATCGGGGAAACCCATGTAAGACACACAGATTACAGGTGGTTTACTAAATAAACCGATAACTTCTAATATACACTACAATGATATGGCTCAGGAATTCAAGATTTGTTCATAGACTACCTATTTAAAATAATTATCAGATTTTATTTTACACGAGTGTTCCTGTTTTTTGTTTAGTTTAATATTTGGTGATGTTGCTCACATTTAAATGACTCTCCCTCGAAGTTTTTCATGCTTATATAATTAAGTTCACAAGGATTTAGAATCAATCTGAAACACGCTGTTGTAGCTCTAAATATTGGTATAGCAGATTAGGAAAAGTGTGTAACTTTTGAAAAAGAATGACAGAGATGCGCTGTACACAAGAACTTGAGCTTTTTGATAAACTTTAGTTAACTTCAAGACTCTTATATTCATTTCTTAGAACCTAATAATCGCTTAAATGACAAGTTGACTTGCAAATATCTGAAACTAAAGCCGCGACGCCACATTATTAAATTGTCACTGCGAGGACCGACCGAGCAGAAAGAGTTAGCATAACTGCTAACGTAACAGCAAGGTGTCTAAACAAACATCTGCACCAAAACAAATACATAATTTATCTTTTACCTCATCTGTGTCCCGCAAAGGAATCTCTATGGAGCCCCGAGACATCTTGAATTTGAAGGATAAAACCTTCTGGAGTCAGATATGTATTAATTTAGTACAGAATATCCCACTCCGTCTCRTGCTGGTAGCTACTTAAAGCTTCCGACAAGAAACAAGCGCACCACAGCCTGTGTAACCGGAATTATGTCCGGCTGATTTGGTGAACAGACCAAACGGTTCCTCCAAGGAGCTCTGWCGAAAACAGACTTAGAAAACACGTTTTCCCAACAATTGCACAATTTAACATTTTATCCAAAAAAAAGTCTTTTTTAGATACTTTATATTTAAACTAAACCTGAATATTTGAAGGAAACAATACAGAAAGATATTTTTACCTATGTATTATGCACTGTAAGTTTAATTTTCAAAAATTATCTAACTACATTTAATGTGTAAAATAGTTAYTTAAATTAAACCCACGCAATGCATTTTCTGCAAGGCATCTCTTTTAAGAGAAGGAGGAGAGAGACTAGAAAGAGAGACAGAAAATGCCAGCTGTTGTTGACACGAAGCAGTGAAAACCAGCATACAAGCATCTCAGGCAGCAGTGAAAGATTAGACTGATAAGAATGAACAGAGGCACTAATTTAACATTTTTACATGTTTTTTTTTTCTTTTGCAGAAGAACTGTTTGGACAAAAAAAGTAAGAAATCCTTTTTCACATTTGTTTCCTTCAAAAAAGTTTGATTGCTAATTTACAGCTTATAATTTTAACTTTGAAAACGATCATTGTCATTCTTGTAAATGCAAGACAAATAGCTTTGTTTTAGATATTTTGTTTAGCCATTTGTGAGTTTTTATATTCCATTATTTAGCTCTGATAATGTTTTTATGCTAATCTTTGCTAATGTTATTTCATGACCTGTCTTTCAGTGGGTTTTAGCATGTATTGTAGCTATGAAAATACTTTTTTATAAATAATTTTTATATATTTATTTTGTTAATGATTTTTATTGAAATATCAGGCCATGTAAGAGCTTGAAAATCCATGAGGACATTTCCTCTGAAAAACCTTAACAGAAAAATCATAATGTCTGACAGCCATGTTGGTAAGTGTTGCACAACAGCAATTTCTTCAGAGTACATGTGTAGTGTAATAAAAATAATGTTTGTGCATCTTGTTTTTAAAGCTGTGGATTCTCCAGGCTCTGGAACAGAGGGCATTCTTGATGAGAGTCAAGACACAAACAGATTCTCTGAATATGAGCTCATTGATTTCATGTATAACACCATCAACACCAGAAACACAGGTATCTGACTGAGTAGATTTTCACCCGAACATCATTGTGTGAAACTTGACCATTTTCCCTCTGGTCCTTAGGAGAAGTGTTGGCCTCCACCATTGTACAGTACCTGCAGACACTGGCAGCTCAGACTGCAGATGAGGACAGACTGGCTGCCCTGCAGCGGCTGCTCGATCCAAACCAACAAAACCCACATGTGTCTCGAGACAATTTCCACTCCATCATGAGGGCATGGATTACTCAGTGCAGTCAGAACAGGTGAGTCTGTGCTCTGATAATAATGCTGATAAACATATTGAAATGAATCTAAAGATTACCAGCAAGAAATTTTGTGCATTTAGAAGCAAATAAACCCAGTATTTTTATTTATATTTTTTACTTTTTTGACTTCAGCTCAGATGTGGATGTCAACCATGTTTCCTGGCCAGATGCCATAGCGATGCCATTAAATGGTAGCATCTCACTATTTTTAAGACTTCTAATAAATGTCTTAATTAGATTTAAAAAATAACTTAATCTAATGATCTTTCAGATCTGGATTCACCAGTTTCTGACGGCAAAGCTGTTTTCTCAGAGGTCCAACAGTGTTTCTGGTTCGTTTTGTCACTCCTTCATTTACAGCTTGTGTTCCAATCAGTTTGCTGTCGTACGTCACCACTAACAGTTTGTTTGGCTCCAGTGAAGGACAGGACCTGTCAGGTGCTGTGGCTGAGCTGAAGCACGCTAACCGTAAGCTGAGCGAGCAGAAAAGCAGTCTGCTGAGGATGTTGGCCCAGTGTGAAGATGTAAACCTGCAGCTCAGTGCTGAGGTCACAGAGCTGCAAACAAAGCTGGTCAGGTGAAAGAGCACCTGATGTGTTTCCTTTAATTCTTGAATTTCATTATATATTTATAAATGTAGTTTTCTTGTTTTGTTTTTTTTTTTACATTGGATGTGAGTTAGAGGTGTGTGCATTGTAAAGCTCTGTGTATGTGTGTGAGTTCAGTGTTCAGCGTTCAGCCATCAGAGCTCGATCCCTGACAGAAGAACTGGAGGAGACTCATCAGATGTTAAAAGAGGCTCAGGAAAGAGTCATTCGCACTCAGGGGAGCTTCACAGAACTGGTATTTCAAATGTTCAGCAGCTCAAAACAGAAACATCAAAATGATCAAACTCCTCTTTGTTTGGCCATCTTTTTTCACGTGACTCTCTTTTTATCAGACCAGAGAAGTTGAACATCTCAAGATTTATATCAGAGAACTCGAAGACAAGGTGATGTTCATCGGTTATAACATCCTATTTAACCTTTGAACAAACAATAGTCGTAACTTTATGATGAAAATGTTTGTTTTTTGCTACACAGAATGAAAAACTCTCCTTTGAACGCTCCTGTGCTGAAGACAATCTCAACAAACTGAGGAAGGTCAACACTGAGTTGAGGGTACGAGTGAGTTTGTTTCGGTGTTATGTGCTTATATTTCGAGTTAAATATCTAAATGTGAATCTTCACAGGCTGAACGTGAAGAAACTCTGCTTATGTTGGTGCTGAGAGAGAAAGAAACAATAAAGGTTTGTCTTTTTGTGTTTGTGTGGAAGAGATTGTTTTGGGGTTTTGAATTCACTTCTTAATTTTGCGATTCAGAAAGACATTTTTTTGGAGAAAATGAAGAACTTTCATCTGGAGAGTCACACAATGATAGAGGTACATTTGACATAAAATAATTTAATTTAGAGGATTTAAAACTAATTGTCACAGCTTCTAAAGTATCCTAATGATTGATTTGTAATTAGCTGTTTTCCCAGCCCACTCACTGTGTTTCGGTGTTGCAGGAACTGCAGTCGGAGTTGATAAAGTTAGAGGAACATTCCCACCAAATTCTTTTAAGGTAATTTTAAGGAAAGACATCTCTGGGACGCTAAGTGTAAAATAAAATGTTTTAAAAAAAATCACTAACCCATTTTTATTACCCAGCTCACTGCACTTACATTTAGCTTCTTCTTTTTTTTTTTTACCAAATATTAATCAAGTTAAGATAATGGATGGATAGATGTTATATGTAAATGGTAAATCCTAAATCTAAATGTAAAAGTTAAATCTTAAATATTGCAGCCTAATGAGAAAGAGTATGTTTAAGAATGTTTTATTTAAATTTAAAAAAAAGAATGTTTGCTGTTGGTGTGCAGCTTTTGTTATGATGTCATCATCCTGCAGCAAAAGTACTTACTTACTTAAAGTACTGCCCATGTTCTTAACTAAATATTCCCATTAAGAACTTGCAGATGTTGCCGGTGTCTGATTTGATTTGATTTGATTTATTTATTTAACAGGAAAAGATTATTAAAAATCAAGCCTGACTCAGCATAATTGCTGTTTTACAGCAGGTTCCTGTTCTACAGCACACTCAGAATTACAGCATCACAATCACATCATTATTATTACACCATAGACAC
>NW_013952407.1:2380783-2387591 GCF_001266775.1 Austrofundulus limnaeus | reverse complement strand
GAAATCAACTCTGTGAATTAACACCAACACTGGATGTCAGTTTACTTAGAAAATGTTAAAATAACACTTGGGGAGCTGAAATTACCTCTGAAAAGTTTAACACTGCAAATTTAACACTCCATTTTTTACTGTGTAACAGTTTTTAAAAGTTGGTAATATCAGTTGTCCTTTTGTAACAGATCTAGTTGAATGACCACTTCCAGAATTTGATTTGGGCAACAATGCACAGAGAGTTCCATAATTGGCACCTTGGAAGATCTGAAAATATAAATTAATACCACTATGCAAAATATAATTCTGAAAAGTCAAGGCGTCAGACAATGAAAGAACTGTACAGTGATGAGTCTGAGCTGCACTTCAAATTGCCGGACCACAGATACCATCCAAATTGTTTTATAGGAGCATATTTTGCATTTATATTTTAAATGCCATCTTTAGCATTGGTGTGTGCTTTTGTCGCAGGATGATGACATCACAAAAAAGCCGCACACCAACAGCAAAAGGCTGTTTCCATTCCAAAATTCTTAAATGTAKGGTTTATCATTGTAGCTTCAACATTTAAGATTTACCTTTAACATTTAGGTTTACACATTTACTTGCGACCTGTCCAGGGTGTACTCTACCCCTCCAACAGGGACCACTGGACWTGGGCACCAGTGACCCCCGTGACCCTAAAAAAAGGAAAGCAGGTAAAAGATAATGGATTAATGGATTTAGTAAAAATTAGCAAAATGTAAGAACAGTGAGCTAATAATCAAATCTTAATGGAAATTTGTTAACTAGAATTTTACACTCAGAAAGTGAGCTAAATAAGGAAAAATGTGGCATTTTATAAACATTTTATTTTACACTTGACACTACAGTTTTGATGTTAAGTTCCTCAAATCTTTGGATTTGTTGGGTTTATCTTGTTTTTTGTTGGCTAGGATTAGTTGGTYTCACTTTCTGTCTTGTTTTAAGAATCTGTGTTCTGCTTCATTTGCATCAGTTTGCCTTCCTGTGTATTTTCTTTAGATATTGTTTTCTTTGTCWACAGTATGTCACACAGGCTTCAAATAAACTGTGTTCGCATCAACCACTCCTTACATTGTTTTGCATTTGACGTTTCTTTTTTATATCCACGTTAGTCCCATGTAAACAGAAACAATTCTATTGAAGCCCTAAGGTGTAAACAAATTCACACATACAAATGAAAAAACACCACTTTAGTCACACACGTGTTTGAACAYAATTTACACAAAAACAAAACTTTTAATACCAGAACTGTTACACATTTTTAATAAAGCAAAGAACTTGAAGGAAATGTTTTGGTTTATTTCAAATAAGAATTGGAAGGACTACAAGAGTCATACGAGTCAGCGCAAAAAATATTTGTAAACAGCATAAACACTTGTTGACTGGCGATGTTAAAACTATTGTGCTGAAATCTGACAGGTACGGTAGACATTTTGTCTGTCCTCAGAGTTCAGCGCCTCTGTCAAGCTGTCACTCTTTGCAGAGCGAGATGCAGGATGTTCATCAGGTTAGTGCTTTTTGTCGTCTTTTCGTGGTACCTTACATTTTACTGTATCCATGACTGTTGTTTGGTTTGTTTTGTCAGCGGCAGCATCAGAAAGCACTGGACAACCAAAGTGTGCAATCCTTTCACAAGCACACAGACGACGCTCAGATTCAGAGAATCAAGAGCAAAGAAAAAACCCATCGTCTGCACAACAATCCTCTCGAGCGGGTGAGGAGGCAGTGCATTAAAGGGACAGGGGTTACAATGAAACTTACCTGTTGTGTTTCACATGCAGGACTTTTCTGCTGTTCAGCAGAGGCCTTTTCACCAACAACAGACAACCATCAAACATCAGCTTCCTCATGTGTATGTGAGCGTTTCTCTCTCTTTCTCCTGTTATGGTAAGAGAACGGGTACAGTCGAGGTTAGCCTCTCTTCTCAGAAGCAAAGCTAATAAAAATGGTGTCAGGCTTTGACAGTATATTTATGACCATTTCCATTAGGAGTCACTATCTTCTTTGAGGGAAACTCTATGAGGGATAAGTGCACTTTTAGGAGGCCTTGGTAGCTACGTAATAGTGTGTAAAAGAGGTGTTTATAAAGCTGTGGTTGTGGTTTCAGGCAGCAGGAGCTGAAGCTGTGCAAGTTTGTTTGGAAGGAGAAGGACGAAGAGCAGCAGAAGGAGAACAATCAAAGCCAAACTGGAAGTCAGAATCAAACCCAGGAGGCCAAGAAGGTGGCAGTTTTGAACTGGTGGAGAGGCCACAYTGTGGAAGAGGAAACGATCAGCAGGAAAGACACAAACCTGCTGCAGGAGCTTTCTGAGAACCAAGCGAAGCAAGAAGAGGACGCCAGCAATGATATGAGAAAGCAGCTTTGTCACCTGCAAACCACTTTAGGATCTGGACAGAAGCGTGTCGAACAAAAACCCACACGTGGTGTCCCTCGCAGCAAAACGAGCAATGGCTTGGARGGACAGGAAGCAGACACAACTGTGGAGAAGGCGGTGAAGGAGCAGGGAGACGCAGCTGCGCTTTCAGGGCCTGAGAAGATCAAGTCTGCAGGGCAGGAACAAAGCCAGGAGCAGGTGAGCACAGACGGGCTCCTGGGGACCATCGGGAGGATCGAGGTGATGGTCAGCAGCGCCCTCGAGACGGCCGAGCTGGTGAGGCGGAGCGAGCAGAGGGTGAGCCAGGTGACCCAGAGGATGGAGGACATTACCCAGAGGGTGGAGGAGACTGCGGGCCGAGCAGCCAACTCTGAGGAGCAGCTGGACCGCCAGGAGGCCGCGGTCAGGGAGAAAACCTCACCCCAGGTCTGTTTCTATAAGAAACTGCTACACTGTTTACATTAAAGTGACAAAATTATTTCATTTTTTTCACAAAAAAAATAATAAACATGTCATAGATGTCCAAAAAAGGTTGTTAGTATTTAAAATTATCCATTGAAAAACTTTTTTAAAAATTTGAGGATAGAGAAGTGGTCTTTGTTCTGAATGTTCTCAGATCCTTTCCAAATGTTTTTTAATAATATTCTGATTAGATTATAGACAAAAAGCAGAGTTGTAAAGTAACTAAGTAGAAATACTTTGTTACTGTACTTAAGCAGAGATTTTGGTTATCTGTACTACTTGAGTCATTATTTTTCAGCGTAGCCTACTTTTTACTTTTACTCATTACTTTTTTACACAATTATCTGTACTTTCTACTCACTACATTTTTTAAAAAGGTAAGAAGTAGAAAGTCATTACTCCTATTTTATTTCAAGTTGTTATTACTTAAAAAATACTATCCTGATGAATTGTGTCTCCTGGATAGAGTGAATTTAATTGTGGTTAGATAAGAAGTATAAATACATATATACTATTCTGACACCCTATTAGCTTGTACACAACCCATCACAGCTGCATGATGTTAGATAAAATATTCTTTGGAGAAGTCACCTCCCAATAAATGTCATTTTGGAAAATCTAACTGCTCACTTTTYCTCAGTACTTTTACTTTTAATACTTAAGTAGATTTTGTGTCAGAAATTTACCTTTGATACATAAGTACAAAAAATATCAGATACTTTAAGACGTTTACTCAAGTAATATTTTTAGAGAAGACTTTAACTTTTACCAAATTTTTATGATAAGATACTTGTACTTTTACACAAGTATCACTTTGAGGTACTTTATACAACACTGACAAAAAGTACTAACTATGCAGCACAAAGTATATTTCAAAATGTTGTACAGTGCCATATTAAGTGTTTAAATAAGGTTAAAATGTGTTATGTCACTGAGGATCATTTACCAATACAGAAATAATTAAATAATCACTGAGCTCTGAAAAAYGTAAATACAGTAAATTTGATTTATGAAATTTCATCAAAAAGTAATGATTGTTAAGATGTTTTATATGTTTTTGTAAATCACTGGACATATTCTTGGGAAAAACAGAGCAGATGTAGGATTGTTCTTTTTCATCCTGCTGCCTTTCATTTTACTTAATTTGTATATTTTTTCTTCTATTGTATATAGTTATTTTGTTTTTAATGAAATGAATTCATTTCTGAATAAAAATAAAATAATAATTTTCCAATTTTTGCACAGAAACTGATTTTTTACACATTTTTATACTTTAAACCTTCATCTTCTGTATGTATAGCAAAACCAACTCTGCACTGTTTGGCTTTACTCGGTGGTTTGCCTTTATTCAAGGATCATGTGTCATTTTAGTTCATCTGTTCTAATTAATTTGTTAAACTATTGTTTATTATTCCTGTAGTCTCCAGCTGATCTGGGATCAGACACCACGGCCTCTACAGATGATGATGAACTCGTGAAGACAGGCAGCACAGAGCATCCTCCTCTGCCTCCCATTTTCCCAGAAGGTCCAGAGCCTCCAAAGCGACCCATGAATGGTACGGTGACGTCAGTATTGTTAGGGGGTACACAGTTAGACAGAGATAAATTAAAGCTGGTGGTATTCCCAGAGGATGTCTGAAAATAGACAGATGTTTGGATTGTGCACAACAGCTGGAACAGAGGAGGGGGTGTGTGTTATCTGTCGGAATGGACCATTGGGAATAACTGAATGGGTCAGAGTGATTATTTTTTTATGCAAACACAYCATATTTTTAGTTACGGATTTGTTATTTGAGTTATTTAGGGAGGAAAATCAGTCTTTTTGGAAGTTTTTTATTCCCTGTTCTCTGGACAAGTTGTTACAACAGAACAGACTCTAGCTTCAGTAAATGAAAGCATGGGAGTTCTTAACTGAATTATGTTTATTTCTAATTTTGCATGTTCAACATGACTAAAAAATAAAAAAAAACATTTAAAATAACATTAAGCTCTCATTAGCCATCTTAGTTTTAGTGGAGAGAACAGATTTGACTTTTATACAGAAAATACGCTGCTGTTTTGAATTATTATTTTACCAAAACAGGTAATTACTTCTCAATATTTATGTGACTATTTCCATTAAAAGAGATTTAAAAATGCATACAAATCWGTTAGCATCTCTTTAAAATCCTGTGTGTGAGACTCGTTTTCTCTAAACTTTAGGACTCCTGTTATTTTCCTCATAATCAACCCTGTTAGAATGTGATTTTCTTAAAGAAAAAGCCACGCTTGTTTCACTACTTTGTTCCAAGTCTCAGGATGGATTGTTTGTTTGGGACGTTGAAGAGAGTTTGTTTAAGTTGCTGAGAAACAGCGAGGAGCTGAAAGGACAGGCAGTAGTCCCGTCAGTCTCYTCTTTATGATTATTTTAAAACCGTGTGTCCGGAGCTGACATTGTGTTGTGCCATGTTGACAGTTTTTTTCTTGTTTTTGCCGAACAAATGAAGCTGAWTTGACAAATCTGAAACACAGAGGCCGGACAAACAGTAAGAAGTCTGTTGTTACCGGTTATATGAAGATCTCCGGCTTCTAGTTTACGTTATGTTTGTTTGTGAGAATATAATCCAGCGATTGTGAGGCRGCACTGACACGTGTCTCATGTACGGTTAGTTTATCAAAAACACTCAGACATGTTTACAAAAATGTATACCAACAAAAAAACATAAAATTGCTGCATACTAATGAAACAACAGGCAATAGATCTCATAGTTTGTTCAAACTAATAAAACCAGGACTTGAGAAATGTTGACAAGAGCAAATGAAAAATGATCCCTTTAGAAAAAGATCATGCTGGGACAGGCCAGTTCTTTTGGACACACCATGAGGAAAGGTTAGAACACCTTGGAAAAAAATAGAAGGAAGAAGAAGTTGTGGAAGACTATGGGGTGTCGTTTGTAAAGTTACACAGTCAAAAATTACCACCAGTATTTTTGTTTTATTTATCCTTTTATATAGAAAAAAAGAACAGATTTATATTTCAAAGGCAGTTTTTCACCATATGATTTATACATTTATAAATGTCATAGTTTATAAACTAAATATTAAACTTACAAATTATATATTTAGTTAACAAGCTAAATATTTAACTTGTGACTTAAATATTTAGTTTTGAGCTAAATATTTAGCTTGAAACTTAAACATTTAGCTAGCTACCTAAACATTTAACTTAAATATTTAGCTAGCTACCTAAATATTTAGGTTGCAACATAAATATTTAGGTAGCTACCTAAATATTTAACTTGCTTGCTAAATATTTAAGTTAAATGTTTAGGTGGCTAGCTAAATATTTAAGTTGCTAGCTAAATATTTAGCTCAAAACTAAATATTTGTCACAAGTTAAATATTTAGCTTGTTAACTAAATATTTAATTTGTAAGTTAAATATTTTGTTTATAAACTATGACATTTATAAATGTATGAATCATATGGTGAAAAACTGACTTTGAAAAAAAAATTTGTTCTTTTTTTCTTATAAAAGTCTGAATAAAACAAAAATATTGCAGGTAATTTTTGACAGTGTAACTTTGTCACACGTGAAGCCCCTTTAAAACAGCTGAACTGTCCCTTTAAGGCGGACCGGCAGCCTGAGAGCAGAAGTGAGTCCAGCTCAGTTTGAAGCTGCAGCAGCTGCAGGTCAGACTCTCCGGTGAGGCAGAGCTGCACACAGGAGGGGAGAGGCGGGAACACGGGGCGGCCGCGGGCTCGGTGCAGCACGAGGACAGTGTGAAGGCGCGCGGACAGAGGAAGGTAGGACATCATCTTCATCATCATGTCAACATCCTGTTGAGTCTTTCTTTGGGACACGTGACGGAGTTAAGTCCGCGGCGGGAAAACACTTGTTTTATTGAAGATCTCCTGACGTTCAGGTGAGTTTTGCGCCGTGACTTTCCCGCTCAGTTTTCCCGCGCCGTCAGCGGT
>NW_013952407.1:2378952-2380713 GCF_001266775.1 Austrofundulus limnaeus | reverse complement strand
GTTGGGTGGATGGATGAACAGATGGATGGATGGATGGATGGATGGATGGATGGATGGATGAACAGATGGATGATGGCTGGATGGATGGATGATGGACAGATGGATGGATGATGGATGAACAGTTGGGTGGATGGATGAACAGATGGATGGATGGATGGATGGATGGATGGATGGATGGATGGATGGATGGATATAAGCTTGTAACCTATAAATACTGTTCATCCACTAAATTAATGACATGGAGAAAACATATAAATATTTATCATTAAACTAAAGTTGCCAAAAGATGGAACAAATAAAAACGTACATTAATCACACCTTAGTCTTTTTAAGACCCTTTCTTTTTGATCACCGTAGAGCTCGATTCTACTCTAAATTAATTTAAAACTTATAACTAAAGAAGAAAGAACTGTGCAAGAACAACATTTCTAATACTGAATCTGAGGAGCAGAGGAAGTAACTGATGTAGTTTTGAAAGTTGTGAAAGTGATGTTTTTTACCACAGATGTTGCTAAATACAAGTCTTTCCTCTATGACATCGTCTTTATCTCACTATTATTGGTGCTTAATAAATGGTTCAGTCATACACTTTGACCTTTGAGCTGTTTTCTGTTATAAAGAGCTTGACAGGCACACAGCTCTGTAGTCCATKATGTCCAAAATGAAACTTTTAATTTAGTGTTTTTTTTTTTAAATTCAGCTCATCACAAATAGCTGATGTTCAGGTTAAATAAAAACATACTGGCAGCAGTATGTTTTCTCTAATTTGAGCTCAGTAAACMTTTAACTTTGTATCAGTCTCTGACTTGTTTTAAGCTAATTTCCACCCATAAAATGATTTTTAAATGATTTTATGTTCACGAACGGTGATATTTCCACATTCTTTGCTATTTTACTTAAGAATTTTTTTCCCAAACCTTTGACTTGACTTGTTTGTCAGTGGAGCTGTTACTTTGGAAACATCAAGTCATTTATAACCTGAACACAAATCTCATTCAAATTGTTACTGTCTTTCATTGGACTGGGAGGACATGCATGGAATTATGGGAAAACTTTTCCCTCTCGTTTCAGATACTCATCAATGATCGAATGTTTTATATTCACTGATGTGTGTCTAATTTTGGTTAAAGGAAACTAAAATAGATAAATGTAGARACTTTTTATCACACTTCTGAGTGCAGTTAAGTCCCCTGACAATGGTTAGTTGTTTTTTTTATTGTGGTGTATGGAGTCAGTATCTTACCTGCAGTAAACAGTGGTCAGAACGGTTACAATACAGAGAAACAGACAACATTAAACTCATCTTTTAATTAATTTGTAAATAAAAAGTTTCTGTGCCACGATATAGTCATAAAGCCCTCTATCAAACTAGAATAGGTGTGAATTGCCTCATMTGGATTTAAAGAGACAGCCTCAAAATGAGTTGATCTGAGACACACWTCAGAAATGGGGAGGGGCTTGTGGAGCTACTATAAGTAGGAATTCAGACCAAAGCATTGCAGTTCTAGTAAACCCCAAATGAATGATTTAACAGTGAAGAAGGATTTAAAAGTGAGATATGTCTCCTTTCTTCCCAGGAGATGTTCCTTTTAAGCAGTGGTGATGTAACTAAGTGCAAGTACTTTCTTGCTGTACTTATGTACATTTTTCATGTATTTGTACTTTACTTAAGTAGATTTCATCATGGGTACTTTTGACTTTTACTCCACTGCATTTTACATTAAGTATCTGTACTTTCTACTCCACTACATTTCTGTAATG
>NW_013952407.1:2373411-2378591 GCF_001266775.1 Austrofundulus limnaeus | reverse complement strand
GCAGCAGCAGCAGCAGCAGCAGCAGCAGCAGCAGCAGCAGCAGCATGCCCACAATGGTTTCCACCATGGAGCAAATGTGCCATTCATGGCCTTATTTAACTGGTTCAAAAAAATGACTTGTTTAGATTTGATAGAGGAGGTTGGTGGTGAGTTTACATCTTCTGCAGCTGTTGTCACAATATGTGATGATGCACAGAATCACAAGTCCAAGTGTGAGCAGTGTCACAGAGGGTAAACACAAAACTATGCATTATCTGCAGCATTGTTCTCTAAAATGGCACCATTGTTGTATTAAAATATACATACAGTAGGCACACTTCATGATATTGTAGATCATTAGAGAATACATTAAGCAAGTACTTTTACTTTTAATACTTTAAGTATTTTAAAAGCAAGTACTTACTTACTTTTACTCAAGTAAAATGTTAATGTGGTACTTTTACTTTTACTAGAGTACATTCTTGTCTGTTTATCTGTACTTTTCCTTAAGTACAGTGTGTGAGTACTTTCTCCACCACTGCTTTTAAGAGAAAATTCCCACCATTTCAAACCTTTCAGAGAAAAACAAGTTTATTTAAATTTTTACACTTAGTGTTTTTTTTAATCAYGCWGCACGGTGGCTCCAGCTGTTTCCTCTCAGCAAAAAAGGTTGCCAGATTGAATCCCACCTGGGGACTTTTCCGGGTAGAGTTTGCACGTTCTCTCCGTGCATGCGTGGGTTTTCTCCAGTTTCCTCCCACATACCAAAAAACATGACTGTTGGGTTAACTGATAACTCTAAATTGTCCCTAGGTGTGAGTGACGGGGTGAATGGTTGTCTCGTTTGTCTCTATGTGTGACCCTGTGATGGACTTGCAACCTGTCCAGGGTGTACCCCGCCCCTCGCACTGTGACTGCTGGGCACCAGTGACRCCCGTGACCCTGAAAGGAAGGAGCTTGTTAAGATAATGGGAAGATTTGGCTGTATTTACAGAGTCAAATCTTTGCTTTGATTAAAAAAAAAATTAAACAGATCAAATCAAACTGTTCTCGTKCCCCAAACAACATAACTGCTGTGTTTTTATTATTATTATTAAGTGTTTGCAGAACAAAACCAGCAGGATGTGGCACCACCAAAGTCAAGATTTTTGGCGAAGCGGATAAGCAAATAAAAATGGATCTCAAGAGGTTGAAAGCGAATGCATGAATTCCTCGTAGTCAGCAGAGTAAACACAGATCAGACAAATGTGATGTGCTGATTCTGTCTCACACAAACACACAACAACTTTCCCATGTCTCCTCCTTAAACTGCAGAAAGAGAAATAACTCTGCTTCCTAACTTCATGCAGGTCTTAGTCGACGGACGATCAGAGGAGCAGATGCCTGAGGACAACACACACGCTCTCCCACTCACTTACACTAAAGCTGCGCACTTAAATGACCTTAAATGGTAAAAGCTCCCAGGAGTGAAAGAGAGGCTGCTGCTGAAAAAAGACAGGGATTGGAGGGAGCGGGAGAAGGAAGGAGAAGCCCCGAGGACTGAGGAGTTTTCTGGGGACAAGGCTGAGTGGGACAGTTTGGCTGTGGGAAGCCTGAGTTGGATGGATCGGTGTGTGTGTGTTTGACGGCAGCACCATAACGGTGGGCTCAGGTAATGTGCGTGTTTTCTGGGGGGGCTACGGGTTCAGGAGGTCAGGTGTTGGGGTCTGAGTGGCTGATTTAGCTTCTGCTCTGTCCGTGTGTCTGCAAACTGTGTCACAAGGTTGTATGGAAGTTTGTGAGAAGTTTTAATTTTCTGACTGGACTGTACGTGAAATTCACTTTTTAAATCGGTGGAGATTCAATCTACTCCCTCTGAATCATCCCTGTGTCCCAGATGCATCCTATTTTTTTTTTCATTTTCTCACACTCCCTCTGCCATGTTATCTGAGATTGTGCCTTTGTGGTAACCACTTCCTCTGCTGCGCTGAACTCTGTGCTTTACACAACCAAATTTTAAACAAATCTGGCAGCACGCAGCAGCTTTATGTAACAGAAATGGGGAGGAGGGTGCCAGAGCCCCWTCATCTTCCCTTTCGGGACAGAGACAACTGACGTTTGTCCCGCATCAAAAGCCACTTCTCTGACTGTTGTGTGACGGACGAGAAGTTTCTTCCTTGCTTGTTTGTTTGTAGAAAAAGGAGGAAAAGGGAGTTGTGTTCGCGGACTTATCTGAGGTTGCATGTTCTGTCCGTTTCTCCCACAGGAAATAATCTGAGTGATTCAATTACTCTGCAATATTTATCTCCATGTCATGCTCTGCAGGACAAACACTCTCAGCCTCCTGCAGTGCTTCGTTTAGTTTCACCCACTTTAAAGGTGGGCAAAGCTTACTTTGTGTCTTTAAGTGACGCCTTGGGGTCACGCGGGCGCAGTTTTATTTTATTGGGGAGTTCTAAACTTGTAGAGCCTTTTTTGGAAGCTTATTTGGTCAGTAGAAGGCTATTTTTGATCATGGAATAAGACAGAAAATAGGATGCATACCAGTTAAATTATCTGGGTTTTTCCTGTTCTCCTTTCCAAATATTTGTCCTCGTATAGTAAGAATATTTTATTTAAATAAGGCAGCTGTAATAATGATAACATAATATAATTAGACCTGTGTTTTCTGCCTTTTAAACCAGTTTTAGACCCTGTTACAATGAAAAGTGACATAGTTGTGGACAACAGTGTATTATTCYAATTCAGTTCAATTCAAAAATTGTATTAATTTCATTAAAAAATAACTATATACACTAGAAAACAAAGAAAATACACAAATAAAAATAAAAAAATGAAAGGTTGCAGAAGAAGAATAAATCTTATAATATCAGTTCCTTTTATCCCCAAAATATATTCAAGCGAAACATAATTTACAAAACAATACTAAAAAAGAATAAAAACATCAACTCAAACAACAAATCATTTTACTTTTCCATATACCTTAAAAAACTAGCTTTTATCTGTCTCAAATCTATACACAGATCTGGCATTTTTAAGATCATCCTCCAGATCATTCCATAATCCCCTGGATTAAAGTACATCTTTCTCTCAAGCAAACACGAAAATATGGCTTCACAAACATTAACATCCCCTTAAGATAATAACATCTGTCTCTCTTAACAAAATTAGCCTGAATGTTGGAAGGTAATACGTTTTTTGTGAGCATTGCACATAAACAGTAAAATATTATAGTCAACCAAATCATAGAATTTCAAAATTTTCAGTTTGCAAAACGATGTATTGGATGGATGATTGTGATCTTTTTTAGTGATAATTCTTACGGCTCTTTTCTGTAAAACAAAAATCGGATTTGTAATTGTTTTGCAAGCTTTACTCCAGACTTCAATAAAGTAAATTAAATGTGGAACAATTATTGCATTATACAACACAAGCAGAGCCTTTTCATTGAATAACTCCCTGACTTTCAGTACTCCAATAGATTTAGATATTTTTATTCTTGAATAATGTATGTGAGGTCTCCATGTCAGCTTGTTATGCAAGTTTGAGTAATATTACATTGTTGTGTTGTGATTTTTCAGCTACTCGCATGTCGATTTTTAGCTTAATGACTGTAAAATTGATTGAAGTATATGTAGTTTTGTGTTAGCTAATCTTGATTAGTTGTAGCAGCTATCTTGAACTGAATTCCCTCCAAAATGTAATCAGTTGTAGATCTGCATTTAATGACTATTTCCTGGAGACTTCATTCAAATCTTTCTTGTGATTAGTGAGAAATTTTGATAACAGATAAAACTGACGCTATACAGAAGAGAAAGTTTAAAACAAAACTACAGTCTTAGCTACTACCACAACCAGCTGTTATAGTTAGTAATCATTATGAGTTATAACCAAAACCTGTCCATCTAACCAAGTTTTAAAATCTTATATCAGCCAAAAAAGTCTTTTTGATCTTGTTTTGAGACTGATTTACTAAACAAGAACGGAATGTATAAGATTAATAATCTTGTAATCAGAATGTGTAAGATTATTTATCTTGTTAGCCTGAAAATTTGACTCAAATGAAAAAATTTCTGCCAATGGAGTAAGAAAATTTTACTTTGGAAGATTCTTGAAATAAGAAATTTTAGTCAAATCAAGTATTTCAAGAATCTTTAAACTTACACTGCAGTTCTTGTTTAGTAAATCAGTCTCAAAACAAGATCTAAAATAATAATTTTTGGCTGGATATTCAGTTTTAAAACTTGGTTAGATGGATATATTTTGCAGGGTAGTAGTAGTGGCCAGCTATCTGAGATGCGTTGCACGTTTAATGCTTACTTCCTGCATGTTTTATTAAAATTTGTCCAGTGGTTCGTGAGATTTTTTGCTAACAGACTCACTCCCACACTCAAACATTATTCCCTTTTGTCTTTCAGCTGTTAACAAAAATGATCTGAGCTGAATAGCTCTGTAGGCAGAAATAAAAATGACTTTTTCTTTCCGTACGTCTCTGTATTCTTGTAGGCAGGAAGTAGTCCTGCAGCTGTTAAACAACCCATTTCCTCCCCAGTGACTCACAGCCTTTCTGTCCCTATATGTTCCCAAGAACGTGTCATGTTTGTGATGACACTGAGCAGCACTCTGCTTTTATTTCAGCTTCACAGTCACTGAGATATTTCCCACCGTATGGCTCAGAAACAGTTACTCATCACGCTTTTTTTATTTCTGTTCAGCCCAACTGGACACGAGTACAAACACACCTGTGGCGCTCATGCATATGGAAATCCTCCTGTTTCTGGTGAAAAGATTAGCATGGAAGCTGTTAACCTCTGACTCCGGTCGGTTCTGAGCGCGCTGCAATTCTTCAAAGGGTTAAAGCTGTTCTGAATTTGGATTTGCATAATTACTTTTGCTTTAAAGGGAAGAGATGTGTTCAAACAAAGGCTGTGTTCACGCTGCAGGCAAATGTGACATAAATCCAGAGCACYTGTCTGACCACAGCTACGTGCTGAGATGAAGAGCATCCATCCATTATCTTTTTTGCTTCTTCCTTTTCAGGTCAATTGAGGCGGTTTGACACTTTTTCTCACACATAAAGAAAATTTAGTGTTACCATTAACCTGACATGCAGGGTTTTGGTCCGAGCACAGGAGAACAAGGGTTGAGAAGAAAAGTGTTMATAAAACTTAGTGGACAGAGCTTCTGGTCTTATTTTGACTTGTGATGTTTTGTGTATATAA
>NW_013952407.1:2369276-2370914 GCF_001266775.1 Austrofundulus limnaeus | reverse complement strand
CTTTATAAATTCCAGTATGTTTCATTGTTGCATTTAATAAACTCAGTGGTGATGTGCTTTAATTGCAGGCTCTTGAGTAATAACCAGCCTTCTCAGTAATATTCCACTCAGCACTCCTTTTTTTAAATAATCTGTTTACGAGTCCGTTTGTTTGTTGAGCCGTGTCCCTCAGGGGCTCATCGCCTCCCTCAGCCTGTGAGAGCAAAGCCACAATGAGCGCAGCAAAGCGTTACAATAACCAAACACTTTCCTGCGAGGGTTTCTGCTCTGGAACAGCCTAAAGAAAGTCACAATGTAGGAACAACAACAACAACAACAACAAAAGAAACAGAAAATAAAAAGTTATTTTTTAGCTGCAGTGCAGAGAAGCTGATTGAGCTCTGAGTACTCGCTTTGGAACTTTACAACATAAAATCAGACTTTTCAGATTACAATAAATCATTTGTTTGTTTTTTCTAAGATAACTGTTTCCATCACTGCATGTGCATTCTTGCACAGATCCCAGGGAAAAAAAACAACAGTTGATCCACGGCTCTACAAATGATCCGAGACTTATATTTGCTCTTACATGAAAAAGAAAATATGGACAGAAGTAACTGTTGCCAAAGATCAGTAACAGTTTTTGTATGTTTTTGTCTGAGTCAACAGCAACATTTCTAATGAACCACTGGARAGATTTTYATGAAACTCTCGGGAAGTAATTATTGTGTCCAAATCAGGTGTGCAGACAAATGCTCACAAGACAAAAATTCACAAGARGAAGCACAGCCTTAATAAAATAAGGGACAATAACTCACTTAAAAAGCCACCAAAAGTATATTTGTGACACCTCAGAGTAGCTCACACATTCTCTCTTTTTAAGCTGTTCCACACCTTGTTTTTTTTTTTTACTAATATTTTTTTATTCCTTTGAGCAGGATTGAGCAGTTTCTTTGTTAATGAGAGTTTCTTTGAGCAGTTCTTGCAGAACCACCTGTACCAGGTCTRAGTAGATGAATATAGATCTGTGGAGGACTTCCTCAGTGGGGCACTGCATCTGCAGTTTGGGATAAAAACGTTCAGGAGTATTTTTGACTGCATACAATATGCTCACATTTTGCACGGTGATATAAAATAACACTGTGATGCAATGTGGTGAATAAAAATTGTCTATTTTTTTACTCATTCCTCTTTTTTTTTTTCTTTAAGGTTGTGAGTTTTGTCTCGTGAGCTTGTGTCAGGGACTTCCCAATTCAACAAGGCCTCACACTTTATAACACAGAAAAAGGTGTAGAATTAAAACATTTTCAGGAATTGAGCTAAAATTTGATGTTGCAAAAGCTGAAACTGATTTTCAACTGACACTTTTGTGTTCAGCTAACATTTTTGCACATTCAAAATGCTTTCAAATGTAAAGCCATCTGCGTTGTGGAGGAGAATTCTGTAACAACGTAGTTCATTTCTGAGTTACTTGCAGCCATTTTTCACGGCACTGAAGGATGGAGCTATTTTAGGATTTGTTTATGTGTGATGGTCTAAGTCAGTTCTTAGAGCTGTGGGAGGGGAGGGGCCTCCCTCTTTAAGATAAGCAAATAAGAGTGATTCTCATCTACCCATTTATCTGCCATCTAATATATACTGTATATATATACTGTATAT
>NW_013952407.1:2364786-2367892 GCF_001266775.1 Austrofundulus limnaeus | reverse complement strand
AGGGGGTCCAACCCGTAACTAGCGTGGTGTACCTAATAAAGTGGCCGGTGAGTGTATACAGTATATATATACAGTATATGTGTGTTTTTATGTGTTTAAGGTCCTGCAGCTCCAGCGAGAGGAGGAACTCCTACAGCAGGAGCCTCCTTTTAAACAGAGCAACTCCAAGCAGTGTGACGCCCCGTTTGCTGCTGGTAGACCTTTTATCTTCCTGTTCGCCCGCCCTCACCCCTCGCGGCCCCCKGCCATGCCCACACTGCCTGAGGAAGAGGAGGACTCTCCTGAGGATATGGACAGCTCCTCCAGCTCTCCCAGTACAGTGAGTCCAAACAGCTAAAACACCCGAACACGTCATTTCTTCAGCTGTGAGAGAGAAATCCACCAACGTTTTCACTAAAATCTGCCTCTTCCTTTAATCCAACATGATCCTTTTCATTTACGAGCAGAAGCTTCCTGATTGGTCCGTCTTGGATTAAAACACACAGAAGTTTTGTCCTTTTGCAGATGCTTCCTGTTCAAACTGATCTTTGCTGTGTTACCCAAAAAAAAGCAGAAGTGAATAATTCTACAAACRGAAACTTTAGTGTGCCAAAGCATGTTGAATTTTGCCCCTATTTTAATTAGTCCCCACAAAAAGTTAACAAATATGACAGTTCACTCAATTTCTTGATGTTTTATGAGTCACTTTTATCACACATCAACCCAAAAMTGGCACTTTTAAAGAATTTGTAAATTTTCACAAGAACACTCATCAGCTCATTTCTGAAAAGTTGCAAATGATATTACAAGAATTTGTCGTGATTTTTACTGGTATATTTTGCAAATGAGCACTGCTGAAACTAGATACCACAGAGCGGTAGCATATATGACCCCCACATGTACGCACAGCACCAGTGCACCAGAACTCAAAATTCACCAGAACAGATTTATTGTTTTGGGTGGGGGGTCTGGGGCGGCTGATTGGTGGGCCCAATGGATAGCCCTTCATCAGAGCTAAACAACAACAAAATCTGAAGCTCCTTTGTTGAACAGTTTTTGAGTTGTAAGCATTCAGGTGGAGCCCTCCTTTATATGACAGCTGCTTATAATCAGACTGGTTTTAGTTTCATCTTTTATCTCTCCATCTTTTGCGTCTATCTTCACCTCCACATTTATGCTTATTTGTTCTTTAGTTTTGAAATATTGCTCTCAACCTTTATGCCAAAAACACAAAAATAGTGTTTATCACGGCTGTCAGTTTCAGGTAATTTCACAATTTTTAAGCWTTTTTAAAATATCACAGCTGTCTAATCCCAAATGATTCACCTAAAAGACCAAATAATTTGCTGTCGTGATGAATCTTCTTTCCTTCTGAACCCACTCTGTTGATGCAATTAGATTTCAGCTGTCAGAATGAAAATATAGTTTTAGTTAGGATCTGTAGACACAGAGAAGCTTTGGAGCGTTTACAGCTTGATTAACGACGGTTGACTGAGGAACATAAAGCTCAACTTGTAATAAATGATCTCATTTTCCATTTTTGTTGAGCGACTTTATTTTAATCAAATCATCACAGATCAGGTGGTGTGCTGTCTTTGAGTTTGCAACACATTACAAGAAAAAAAACTCAGTGAAATAAACAGAAATATACTTTTAGTGTATGTACCTGGTAACAACAGAGATCAACCGGTATTATGAAGTTGTTACCGTTTTACCGTACTTACAGCATATCAAGTATTTACTTTGTACTTAGAGGTAACAGGCTTACAGTTTGACATTTTACCAAATTTCCATTCACTGTTTCCTTGTTTTAAGTGGCTGCTGCTGTCTTTGTGTTGGTTTGAACAGTCCATACCAGCAGGTGAAAGCCAGGCTGCCATAATGACCACCCCCACCATCATTTACCCACAGCAGGCTGTTATCATCCATCAAGAGGGGCGCCCTCTGGATCAAAACAGGTGATCAACCTCTATCTCAAGCTCTGAAATTCATATTTCCTAACACTCATTCTAATCCAAACCAGAGATCCTTAAAACCATCCCTGTTTCCTCTCTCAGACCACACAGCCCCAGAGCCCGCCAGGCCAGAAACTCCACCGGAGGACCCATCACTACAGTCGGTTGGTAAACTCACCAAAACGCACAAACGGAGAAGCTCCAGCTGTTGTCTAAAAATACACACTATGAGAACTTTTTGTTATTTAGTTTTAGCCTAAGTTAGTCATCGGTTTCTGTCTGGAGAATTTTTTCCATTATATGCAGCTTTTGAAATGCTATCAGAAAAATGCTGTGCTACGATAAACCTGTCCTGACTGATAAATCAGTGGGATTATTGTTCCAACGACTCGTGCCTGAAATGTTTTCGATGCTTTTATTACTTTGATCATTTTCTTATTAGCTCAGGAAGGGCGTAACGAAACCTGTGATTCTGCAGGTGATTTCTTGACTGGCATATTTTTATCTCACCTTAAACCTTCAGATTTAGCTCTGTTTAATGCCGCAGGGACGCAGCTGCAACTAAAAATACTCTTATTGAAAGATTCAAAGACTCATAAAATTAAATGTTTTTAAGAATTTATTCGAATTCATAACCCTCTTTACATTATACTCAGTTAGAAATCAGGGAAAGGAGCCTAGAGAAATAAAAATACATGAAATGTAAGAGTGAGTGTGTGTTTCTTCCCTCAGACAGCACCGGGAACGTGATTGACCTGCTGAAAGACCAGCTGCCAGAGCTTCAGCTCTCTGAAGAGGATCGACAGAAGAACCTGGAGCTGCTGGATCAGGCAAAGAAGGCCAGCGACCGTTTCCTCACCCGCCGCGGACGCCGTTCCACCAGCAGCCTCAACGACTCACCCACAGGTAGTGTAAGCACAAGCTCACACAAAGATACAGTGATTTTTTTTCCTAAGTTGAGCGATTTTATCCCACTGTGTTTATTTTAATGTTTCAAATATTCTGCGTTAAGTTTTGGTTGCTTGGTTTGTCCCTTTAGAGATATTTGTTATGTTATATACTGATTTTGACAGTGTTTGTGTGTGTTTTTGTGTGTCTGTCAGCAAAATACAGCGGGTAAAATAAGTATTGAACACGTCACCATTTTTCTCAGTAAATATATTACTAGAGGT
>NW_013952407.1:2359437-2364416 GCF_001266775.1 Austrofundulus limnaeus | reverse complement strand
GCCACTGAGTTCCTGCTTTAACTTAACATCAGGGGGATTCAAGGCTGCTGCCWCAGCCAACGAAATTTTAAAGACAAAAATGACTCAGTCAGTCAGGCTGTATGCATTTCTTCAAGAAATCTTTGGTCTTTAATTTTATTCACAATTTAATGTTTTTTTTCCTCTTCAGGTCTGTCTCCAACTCCAACACCCTCATCCTCACCGTGTTCATCAAGAAGCAGCTCTTTAATCGCGGCCCCTCAAACTGGTTTGTGCTTCATTTTTATACTTTTCCAATATACCAAATAATCTGTTCTGTTCACAGTCGTTTGTTTATTGTTTTTTATCTGTTTCTGACTTAAAGCCAAAAAAATTATCAGACTAATTCTTGTTTGAGCACTTGCTCGTTTAGGTTTGACTGGCTTTATCAGAACAAATGTTTTAAGATGCAAACTAGCAGAATAAAACCAGAAATTTTTTATGAAGTTTTTTATTTTCATTTTTCCATCTGCAGGAACCTCAGAAGCAGCTCATATCAGCTCACAGTCACTTAGTCAGGTAAAAACAAAACCTTGTGGTCATATTAATAATGAAAGCAAATGTTTTGCAACATTTGTTCTTTTTCTACTCTTCAAACATGGTGCATTCATTGTTTATCGTCTTTAAATAATGTTAGAGATATGTAGAGCAGTCTGTCTTTGTGCCATGTTGTCTCTGAAATATCTATAACCACATCAAAAACTCAAACTCATTCYTTCCAAGTAATGTTTATTAAATGAAAATGATGTTTTTGTAGCATCTGGAGGTGCCTGCAGTGAAGAAGCAGCCTGATTTAACCACCCAGGAGCAGGAGGTCAGTCAGCAGGAGGCACTGCATGGTTCCTTACAAACACATGAGCTGATGACTGGAGTGAAAGAAATTAACTTTTACTTTCAAACCAGTTTTAATATAATGTTTCAACACATAATTTAAAACTTTTGTTGCCTTTTCTTTTTTTWAATTCTTTACTGTCACTTTAAATAACAAAAACGACAGGAGGCAACTGACTCACATGTTTTTTTATTCTATTCTATTTACCATTATCAGGTCCAAATCATATATTTTCCAATATGAATATTACTTCACTTTGATTCCTATTCAGAAAGTCCTAAACTTGAGTGATACACACACAATTAGAGAAATTGCATTTCCTGTGAAAAATGCAATGTGAATGTTTAATGCAGGTTTTTCCTGAAAACTGAAGCTGAAAATGTTTAATAGGGAAAAAATGGTATGTGAGTTAAATTTGAACAACTGACATTTGCTGAAAGTGGGAAACAAAAGTAAACAGTAGCAGAAGCATGTTGAAACTGTTAGAGCAGCTACAAAGGCAGAAAACAGCTTACATTAGCAGAAATCAGCCAAAAGAAGCATAAAAAGCTGAACTTAGCACAAAAAAGAAGATAGGAAAAGCAGAACCAGAAAAAAGGGTGAAAAGTGCAGTAAAGATTTCTAAATATTTTAAGGGTTTTAAGTATGTTGAAGTCATCTCCATTCATTTTCAATGAGAAAGAAAAGGGCAGAAAAAGCTAAATAAGTGAAAAAGTACAAGTTGCTGAAATATCAACCCATAGCATAAATGAGCTGAACATTTTGATAAGTGGATTGTTGAAATAGCACAAAATTGGTGGAATGAGTTAAATGCCAAAAATGTACAGGAGAATAATGGATCTTTAGGTTTTTACATAAAATTAATGTCTTAAGATAATCTATGGACCCATACTTGATGTTTTATGACCCATAGTGAGGTCCCAACCCCAACTTTGGGAACCACTGATCTACAGTATTTAGTGTTGTATTTAATGTTCAGTACTGATCAGCTCACAATTGTCTCATTATAATGGCCTGATGAAGTTTGTGTCCATTGCCTAAAGTATTGAATGATTGTGTTTTTGCTCCAGGATGAGGTGTTGGTGGACTGGAAGCCCATCGAAAAAAGAAAAGTGTCCTCTGGAAAACTCACACCCAGGTTTGCTGTTCAGAAGGAAAGCAGTGATCTTGCTGGATCTAAGGGTCCGCAGACCGCCAATAAAGCAGATGAGGTTTCAGGTCGGAACCAAAACCTGGCCCCAGCCACAGGGGTGGCCAAGCCTGTCCCTAGACCTCCCACTCAGCAGGCCCCCTGCACAGCAGAGATCAAAACCATCGGGGCCTTTCCTCCACTGATGAGAGCTGTTTCATGGGACGCTGTCAGCAGCCTTAATTCAAGAACTGGAGGTCAGAGTTTCCCACCTCCAGTCGAGGAAACGTTTTCAGAAAAAACAAGAGAAGGTGTGTTCAAGTCCCAGGGGTACAAGGACTTCCCCTCCCCACCAGGGAGTAAACTGTCTAAAATTAGAGAGGTAAAACWTTCGTTCAATCATCGACACTTAAAGCTCCTTTTTCCTTTTGCAGCATTTTTTTATTTTATTTATTTATTTTTGTGTGTGTGTGTGATTTGKTAAAATATAAAAATAAAATGTTTTGTCCTTTTGACCTTGTGTGCGCAGGAGCACAAGTTGATAAGAAACCAATGTATAGGCGGATCCAAGCTGCCAGACTTGAGCGAAGCTGCTGAACAGGAAAAAGGTACAAATCTTTTTTTTAATCATACAATGAAGTAAAAGAGAAAGTACTAAGAGGAGAATATCACTGAGGGTGTGAACTTCCTGAATGTCAATGAAAAATTGTCCCTGCCCAAAAATAATGATCTGTTCTGGGGGGGGGGGGGGGGGTTCCCCCCTCTATGAACCTCCCATTTACTGGTAAACACAGAAAAAAAAATGTGCGTTTTTAGTTTTCATCAGCAGATGGCATGATTGTTTAATGAATTTAGCAAAAACTGACCAGTTTAAAAAATAATAATTATATTATAAGTTCAGACAAGTGACTGGACTAAATCAAGAGTTCATAATATTGAAAAGATTTATAAATTTTTTTGGTCCGACTGTGACAACCAGTCAGACTGAGACTCGGCCTGAAAGCTGTCATCATTACTTCAGACCAAATGATTTTTTTAAAAACACTTGTCGAATGTATGTGCAGGATCTTCACCATCTTCATCATCAATAACTGCAGAGGAGATGAAAGAGAAGTCTGATGCTTTGCCAAATATTTCTGACGTAATGCTCCGGAAACTCAAACTTCACCGGGGTTTACCAGGCTGGTGAGGAACAAAAGGCTTTCCACTTTTTTTTTGTTTGTTTCATTGTTTCAATCAAAAAAGTCAAATTTTTTTCTTCTTTTTTTTCCCAGTGCACCTTCACTTACTGAAAAAGAAGTTGAGGTTAGTATCATTACTTTGGTTCTTTCTTTTGTTTTTCCAAAAGTTGAGTTTTTTGCAAACATTTTAACACACAATTCTAAATAATAATGATAAAAAATACTTCTGAATTATGTCCGCATGAATATATCTCAAAATATATCTCAACAAAATTCTTCTTTCACCACCTTTGAAACTCAGTAATTTGATGTGGCTCGTTTGTTTAATTTTAGGCATGAACGCAGTGAACAGATATCAAAAGAAAAAAAGTTACAGAAAGAAAAGAGCTTGTATAGAAGATTTACTTTAGAAGTTTTCAATTTTTTTTAAATTGACCAACTAGTTTCAAAAATACTGCATTTTCATTTCCGCTCCTACTTTGAATAATCAGCTGGTAAAGTTATTCAGCTGATGTTGATTTTATTGTGTACTAAAACCTACTGTACAACCTATCCTTTTTACTCACTTACAACAATCCAGTTGTGACATTTATAACGTTTAATGAAGAAAATATTAAAATTTACTTTACACTGTCTTTAAAGTCGTGTGGTGCTTTGAGGATTACATGGATTTGTGTCCACAAACCAAGCAAAAACATGCACAATCAATGATGTAGTTCAGGTTTAGATGGAGAAAAGATGAGTTCTGTTTTCTTTATCATAATTCTCTTAATTTATAAAGAACTACAGGAAGCTTCACAACCTGTAAACATCAACACATGAAAGGAGCTGTGGGCCAGACAGCTCATGAATTTCACTATGCAAACCTTTAACAGGGAGAAAGTGAATATAAACCATGTTTATGAGCTGCTATACTGCTGCTTCAGACCTTTATGAGTCTGGCTGAAACTATAAAACAAAATGTTTTTTCTTAACTCAAACAGCTCAATTTACTCAATTAGCTATTTAAACCGTTGGGTGCACAAACTTTTGCATTCTCACATGTGTCCTAATTTGATCCTAAACCTCCTAAACAGTTAACTGAATACAAACAGTATTAAAACATGTTTTACTTAATATTCTCTTTAAAAAAATGTAAACCTATTAAATTTGATATTCACATTTTATCCTCATTTAGTTTGAGCAACAAGTCATGACAGTAACTTGTTTTCTTTAAACATTTTATTGTGTTTAAACCCTCCCACACTGGAAAGAGATGGGCTGCATGAACCCTTTTCCCTCATTTTTATAATAACGTGGCCTTTTGCCAAAGTGCTTTAATTACCGTGGTTGTAAGAAAATTGCCTCCCTGGATTTGGCGCTGTTTTGTCAACAGGAAAGTGGTTTTCTGTTCCTGACCAGACCAAAGAGACTTGAAGCGATTTCCTGTGMGGAACACGCTAACGTTTGTGACGCTCAGGCTGCAGCTCCTCTCGCCGCTCCCTCTGGGATGTGTTTGAATCAGGACAGTCAAAGGTCAAACGTTTCCTCCCAGRGATGGCCTGAATGTTGAAAAACTGTGGTTTTTGTGGACATAGCATAATATCAGGAGGTCAGACTCACAGATTGTTCCTCTCAGGGTTGCTGGATTCTCCATCATGAATTGTGTTTTAATGATGCTGCTTCTTATTTTACAATGTTTGATAAGAAGTTACTAATATTATACTACTGATGGTAAGAAATCCATAAAACAATCGGTGATTTACAGTGGTTTGCAAAAGTATTCATACCCCTTGAACTTTTCCATATTTTGTCACATTACAACCACAAACATAAATAT
>NW_013952407.1:2351700-2358686 GCF_001266775.1 Austrofundulus limnaeus | reverse complement strand
AAATTCCAGTGAAATATATTTATGTTTGTGGTTGTAATGTGACAAAATATGGAAAAGTTCAAGGGGTATGAATACTTTTGCAAACCACTGTACAAGATAAATTTCAAACTTTTTCTTTTTAACTTTATTAAAGGGGGGATTATGCAAAATTGACTTATTTGATATTTATGATGACATTTTCTCATCAAACACATACTCAGAGAGCTGCTTTGACTCATTCATGCATGTTTGAGAAATCCTTGAAACTCCTGTTGTAGCCAGTGGAGCTGCATAAACACTTGCTGGTACAAAGCACCGCCTATTTACCCAAAGCTCCTTCCTGGAGCTCAGTCTGTAGCCGATCTCCTTCCCCACATAGCATCCCTCCCCTGCCCCTCCATTCATGATTTCATTGGAAACATACAGTAGGTTTGTAATGATCGATTTGCAAAAAGTAGCTAAACACAGACATTTATGTATGAGAAGATGACTGGGATATATATTAATTACCAAGCTGAAACTTCTTGTAAAAACCTCTGRACTCYCTCAGYTTCTTCAAAAAACATACTTTCCAGGTCCAACGTGGGATCATTTGAGTAAGATTCAACTGTAGTCTGAGTTTTCATTTTCCAAAACCGATATTATATAATGTTGATTCTTTTTTTYCTACAAAAAATTACGRTCCTACAAAACGGCACGAAGCAMCSTTGTGAYTCGTGCTGAAGTGGGAGCGTTGAAAACGGTAGGAAGCTGAGGATCTTAAAGAGACAGAGGCCAGTTTCAAGGTGTTTAGACTTTTGCTACAGCATTTTTATAACAGCTTGATCATTGTCAGACTTCTGTTTTACAGTAAAATATAGTGTGCCGTTCTCAAAATCTGCTTCTTACTCAGTAATTACACAAAGTTTGTGCTTATCTGTTAATTACATGTTAACGAGTTGTTTAATGAGTCCGTCTGAGCTTTAAAGGGATCCRCGATTAGTTGTAACATTTGACTTRGATAAACATATATTTCAACRGTAAAATAAAGACTGTAAAAATACTGTAGGCTGTTTAGTTTTGTACYTTTTTAAAAATYWATTTTGACATGGACGGCGCCATTTTATTTACATGCGAAGCATTCTGGGTAAATGATGACGTGGGTGGGTCATCGGTGCAAGGCTGCTAGCGAGCTATATCCACCCTGAAGGTTAATCTTGGACAATATCTGACGATTGACTCTTTTAAATGAAACCAGAGAGCGTTGACAGAGAGGAGAAGGTAGAAATGACTCAGCCTGTAACTGAAAATATGGATGGAGGACAACAGAGCTGCTTCATAGAAGAAGAACCTCAGCTTAGCCTGTTAGCCTTTGTGCTAGCACTGACGCTATATTGCGTTATTAGCTCGGTGCTAGAGCGACAAACAAGCTAAACAGAGGTCCTCCATCCATATTTTCAGTTACAGGCTGAGTCATTTCTACCTTCTCCTCTCTGTCAACGCTCTCTGGTTTCATTTAAAAGAGACGATCATCAGATATTGTCCAAGATTAACCTTCAGGGTGGATATAGCTCGCTAGCAGCCTCGCACCGAGGACCTACCCACATCATCATTTACCCAGAATGCTTTGCGTGTAAACAAAATGGCCCTGTCCTTGTACTATATTTTTAAGCTTTTAGTTTAAAAATAAAACATCCTACAGTATTTTCACAGTCTTTATTTTACAGTTAAAATATATGTTTATTAAATAAAGTCTAATGTTACAACTAATCGGTGATCCCTTTAAATCAACTTCCTCTCCACAGAATGCGTTTATCCAGCTGTCACTAGCGTTTCGTAACGACAACTACACTCTGGAGACGAGACTCAAACAAGCAGAGAGGGAGAGGAACCTGACTGAAGAAGACACCGAGAAGGAACTGGAGGAGTTCAAAGGATCACTGAAGGTTGGTCCTTAAAGCTTAAAGGTGTCCATCAGTATTTATATAATATACTGATAAACACACAAAAATACAGAGAGAGAAAATATATGGTAGAGTAATCCGAAATTTTACTCAAGTAAGCGTACTTCATATTAATCCTGCTCAAGTAAAATGTATGATGTAGTAAAACTATTCCTAAAAGTTTTTTTCCAAAAATGTTACTTAATTTTTTTTAGAAAGTTTATTAATTTAAAACAAAACAACATAAATTCAACATACAACAAAAAACAAATCAAATTAAATGAAATGTAGCAGAAGAAAAAAAGCTTATGATTTCTGCCCTTTTTTTCACAATAAATAAATTCAATCAAAAAATCTTCAATTTACAGCGTACAAAAAAAAGGAAATTAAAGAAAAACAAAGGTTTAATTCCTTCTTGAGTAACAATTCGTGCCTTATATTTCTCCAACAGATTTACCTTTATCATTAATCATCATCAAGTAAATGTAACTGAGAAAATATAACTCGTCACCACCCACACCCACTTCTGGTACTCTATATAGTATATAATCAAATCAAATAGACTTTTATTGTCATTGTACCAGAGTACAATGAAATTCGGGTTTGTCCAAACTGAAGTACTCATACTAGTACTCAGCATCAACACACATTTAACTGTGTGTCCTTTTGTTTAATGAGCCCTGAGTGTTYATGAGCTCTTTGTTTCCCTGATGTCATTACACGCTGCTGTTCTGGTGTTTTCCTACAGATGACAGCACCGCAGTGGCAGAACCTGGAGCAGCGTGAAGCCTACCAGCGCCTCATCGAGACGGTGGCGGTGCTGTACCGACTCACCACTCGGCTCTCCAGCAGAGCGGAGATCGTRGGATCAGTTCGACAGGTTCTGCTTTAAATCTGCAGCACACCTCAGTACCCCTCGCGAGACGCAGTTTGTTGATCTCTTTTTATGCATTTCTAAACTGTTTTCCTCACCGTCTCCTGGGACGAATGGAATGCATGTTTGGCAGTAATTTTTAAAACAACAATGAAAAACATTCTGACCGCTGTCYTGACTGACCTTATGCCAACCAAAGCAAACATTGTTTCTTCTCCAAGACAACGGCCTTTATTTATAATCACAAAATACTCTGAATTACTGACTGACYTTTTTTGTGCAGCTAAAAATCTGATACCAGTGTTATTACATTGACACYCAAATGATAGCACCCCATACCAGTAAAGGCTCAAACTTGTGTTATTTTTACTTGAGGCCTCTTAATCAGAATATTAAATTAAACTAACTAAATCAGAAACTTGTGAAAGCATCAGCTCATGTATCAAACATTTATGGCTTCATTTTAGAGCTGAAACGCAGACAGACCTGAGTGTTTGATGATTTTAAAGCCTGTCTGTGCTCACACCTGGCCTGAAGAACTGGCTTTCTGTCGCCAAACAGGAGAAACGTATGAACAAAGCCACTGAGGTCATGATGCAATATGTGGAAAATCTGAAGAGGACGTACGAGAAGGACCACGCAGAGCTGATGGAGTTTAAGAAACTGGCCAACCAGAACTCAAATCGCTGTTATGGCGCCTCTGGAGAACCTGGAGGTAAAGACAACACAAGTACTGCCACCAGAATATTAGGGTTTTCCCATTTTAGACTGTTATTCTTGGTCAAATTGGTTTAATAAAAAAAAAGTCACAGTTTTTATGGCTGTTTAAACTTTCTTTTAGAAGAAAGGTTTCCAAAGCAAATGTAGAATGTGAAGAATCCCAGGAAGAAATTGGTGCTTTCTGCCCTAATATGTTGTACTTTTATGATCTTTGTCAAGATGATGGGGTTCCACGGTCATCAAGATCAATGTCCATCACCCTTGGAAAAGTAAAACATGAGCTTTTTCAGTTTTATCCTTTTTCGTTCTTGATATTTGTTGTCAGAATGTGGAGTTTTTAAGTTTTGACTTTGTCTTTCACCGTCTCGTTTGTAGGCTTTGCCCAGGCGAAGGGTGAGCGTAGCCGTGGTGCCCAAGTTTAACCTCCTCAACATCCCGGGTCAGAGCCCAAACGCTGCCGGTCCAGGCTCAGCAGCAGGATCCGCAGCAGGTCCTGCTCTTCCTGTCCTGGTAGGTCCTCCRGTCCTGATGTCACATGATGGGAAATGTGGGAAGAAGCAGTCACACAGCGATTGGCTGCTGAATGAAAGGTCATCGGGGGGTCAGGYGTGGTTTCTGCCCTTTTTATGATTGAATCAGTTGAATCTATTTAAAGTGGAATTTTTTTGGAGGGTGGGTCTCTCACCCCGTGTAGCTTTATTGTTACAGAGATGATCTTGTGACAAATTTAGAAAATGCAGCAGCTGGTTGTAACGAATAGTTTTTCATGCCCAGTCATAAAAGACCACAGTAACTGCCTGTAATGTAAATAAATGCATGTTATAATTCCAACCTTTTTTATGCTTCTTTCAGCCAATTTAAGCTTTTCATGCTTCTTTCAGCTGTTTATTGCTAATTTTAGCTGTTTTCTGCCATTTTAGCTATTCTCAGCTTATTATAGTTAAATTCATTTTGTGAAAATCTCAGCTTCTTCCTCTTTAATTCAGCGAATATTTTGCTTCTTTGTGCTAATTTCAGCTTTTTCAGCTATTGTTTTGCTATTTTTCTACTAATCTCATCTGCTTTAGCTATGTATGTTAACTTTATTGAACTAGCTATTTTTCTGTTGATTTTTCACTTTCATTGTTCCACTTTCAGCAAAAGTCATCTCTTCAAATTTACAGTTTTGCTATTAAACCTTTTCAGCTTTGGCTTCAACTTCTTCAGCAGCTTTCAGCAATGATCTTTCAGCATTCACACTGCATTTTTGCAGGAAACGCAAATTCTGTAGTTGCAGATTGTGACATTATTTTCTGGTTAAAAGAAAATAACATTCTTCGACTCCGTCCTCTTCAGTGTGAAGCAAATGATGTGAAAAGCAGCTCGTCCTCGGAAGCAGCACAACCACCAGCTGAGTGGTATGTTTACTTGTTCACACATACAAATCTTTTCTACATGCYTGCAATTCTCATTCTATTGTTCAGTTTTTCAAGGCCACCTTGAAAACAATGCTCCAGGATAAACACAGAACTTTTAATCATTTTTATCAAAGCATTTTGTGCTGCGCTGGCCTGTTTGTGTGACCTGCAGGATGTGTTTTAACAGCGCAGAGAAAGCCCCAGTGAGCTAAGACTAACCCTGAAAGTGCAAAAACAATAATCAAACTCCACTGCCGTTGAGGGATATGTTATGCTGCATTGCAATCCAAACATTTGTGAAAGAGGCTGACGAAGTGCAGGCACAGGGCTCCAGTCATAGTGCGGTTACAAAGCGAGGCTCAGTCAAGCTCTCGAATGTCCGAGCCAGACGTTCTGTAATGAGAACAGTGAGAACAAATGTGRCAGCTCCGACTCGTCTGTTTGCACTCATCACGTCTGCAGTGGTGGCGTTAATGCACACCTTCACTCATCCAGAGCTGCGGCGTGTCCATTATGAAGACGAGCACATGCGTTTAAATGGAACCAAACTGCAAAGCGTTMTATAACATCTGCTGGGTGAGCCGACGGTGTCCAAGGCTGACTGTTCTGTTCTTTCTTATCTGAAACAATACAGTGGAAAGAGTGTGCCGGAGCAGGAAAGCGAACAAGCCAAACCTTCAGTAAACTTGGAGGAAATCAGAGCCGAGATCAAGGCAAAGATCGAAGAGGAAGCTTACAATAAAGGGTGAGGCTTTATTGCACAATCACTGGTTTGATCATCTCTGTTTACAGAAATTTCATAGTTTCAGCTATAATGCAACAACACAACTGCTAAATTAACACATTTACAAATCACAGTTCAAGCTTGTAAAGCTTCCACAAAAGCTTTAAAACAGAAGTGCTCGAAGTGGAGCCTGCGGGCCAAAGTTGGCCTGCCAAGCCATTTGATTTGGCCAGTCAGCAGATGCCCTGATTACTTGGTATATACTGGTATTCTCATGTCATCTTTTGTAGAAAAACTACATTTCCACTTACAATCATCCCATGTATTGGCCTGATGATAAGGGGCTATAGTGCAGATAGTTCTCACTCATGGTGCATACTTTATCTTTGAATTACATTAAGATTAAACATGAAATGTAAGTAACTAAGAGACATTTAGGGTGTATTCACACCAGGAAAGTCCTTTGGTCCACTTGTTTGGTCCGGACCAAATATTGGACTTTATTTTGTTTTCTTTGGTGCAGTTTGCATTCACATTGTGCTTTTTGCAGGTGGACTATAATTTATAAACAAAGCCCCGCAGGTGATGGTCATTGCTGTCATTGGACAGATATGTTGGAGGCAGGACAGAGCACGGACCAGGAAATAAAGATGGTGTTAATAAAACTGACTATTAAGAATATCAAGAGCAGCTCATTCAGTGGTGGATTTGRGATGATATAATTTTGGGACAGAGTTATCAAATGAGTGCCTCAACCTAAAGGAGACGAGATGCTCTGCGTTCTCTGATCCACAACGGCTCATATTTTTTGTAGCGTAGTGTTAGCATTAGCAACACTGAAGGGCTAATTGTTACCGTGATGCTTAGCAATGGTGGCTRATTAAGTCCAAAAAGGTGCATGTTTCCTGTAGTTGGTTTGGTTTGAGGCTGTCTGTATTCACACCAGAAGTGAACCYCARCAGAGTTTGTTRGGYAGCYGACRGAGACCACCTCAAAAARTTGTCTCGGTCCAGTTGTTTGGTCCCCACCAGGGTTTGCATGGTTATATTCACACCTGCATAAAAGGTCTGGACCAACGGGGGAAARGAACTCTAGCCCATTTAAAGCGGACTAAATATTTCAGGTGTGAATACAGCCTTAGATTAGTTTTAAGCACARGTGTAGATTTGCACACTTTATAAGACCGCAAATGCTTATATTTGATCATTTTATGAAATGTCTTAGGAGGCTTTGCTACCCAAGCATATGCCAAACTTTGTCAAATTGCATGAGCTAAAAAAAAGGATGAAAAAAACGTAGGCCACTGCATCGGCTGCTTTAATCAAAAAATAAGTCCTTTGATAGATTTTAATTTTGACTCTGTCGGGGGG
>NW_013952407.1:2339765-2350962 GCF_001266775.1 Austrofundulus limnaeus | reverse complement strand
TTTAACTGTCTGGTATGTTTATCTTAAACTGTATGTACCTGTTACATACCTGGCACTTAATMGATATTTATTGGGTACTTACTGGGTACAATCCTGTTACATACTCTGGACTCACTGGCTATATCAGCATCTACTGGGAATATGTCATGTACATACTGTAGTATTACTACTGATATAAGCTGTATGTTTCAAGTGATCAATATTGTTAGTTCATTCAAAGCTCATCTCTAACTATGTCTTTGATAAATACAGTATATCAAGTATGAATACTCAGTACAGAAATATTTTGCCTGCAGCTACCAAGATGGACTAAAGCAAAGCAAAGCACTTCTTGAGGAGAAAAGTGAGGATGAGAGCGATGCAGAGAAACTGCTGGAACTGAAACATAAGGATGAAGAAAGTGGAATAAGGTATAAAAGCAGCAGGTAATTAAATGTTCTTCTTTGAACAACATATCAAGCATTGATTATAAGTTTATTTGAACTATATTGGTAAAAGCAACAAATATAATTAAAAAACTGATAACAGTTTTGGGTAATTTCTAAGCATTCAACCATCCATTTATTATATTTGAAGGAAATGTTTGGGTTCTACTGGGCCTTACTTCAAAGGCCCATTACTTTACATTCATTACACTTTGAGTAAGAAATAATATAGAAAATGAGTAGGATTAAATAAGTTTACACTTTTTCCTTTTCGAACAGATGCAGCACTGGCATTGAATTTTGTCATTTTTATAAATTACTTTTTGTGCGTGACTATTTGTCTTTTGTTTTATTTCTTTTTGTTTGGTTGGTTGTTAACAGTAAACCAGATTTATCAGTTTAATTTGACAGTTAGAATAAAGATAATTGTGTTGATATAGATTCATCATTGTTGTTTTGAATGTATTTAAACAACAAAAATGGAACTTTTTTCATGGGTCGTTCATTTGTTGTTTGTTGTGACAGTAATCCAGAAAGAACATAATTTCAGATAATTTGTAACTTAATTTGTCACGCTTCCTTCACCTTATTTATATTGTTTTAAAAGACTGATTTTAAGCATGTGCTTTAAAATGTGTGAAACTGTACAAAACTTGTCCGCTTTAAAAACACCTTCAATCCCAAAATGTGGCCACCAGTTCTTGTAATGCTTCGACATGAATCAATAAATTTAGTTTCTGTAAAGATGTACTCGTTTTACAGTGAATCGTTGTAGAATCTACTAACTGACATCTCTGATCTTCGCAGGAGGATTTCAGAGATCCTGGCTCTTCTCAATCAGATCTGCCCCAAGATCTCAGTGACTCGGCGTCTTCTTTGGATCTTCCTGATGCTGTTTGTGGTGATGTGTGTGGTTATCAGTATTTTCACCTTCTTCAGTGACTACTACAACCGGCGTGACGACACGTAAGATACCTGAGACTTTTTATCAACCTTGGCAGAGATCCTTGGACTAAACGAACAACCAAAGAACATCACAACAAAGGAGCTAAAACCACCGATCTTTGTCTCGTTGCCGTAAAAATCACACCCGGACTCACTTGAATGGGATGAACCTGAAGCCCGAGGGTTCAGAMGTGTTTTTGGGAGGTTACATGGATGATACTGCTTTAATGGTCAATGGGATTAAGTTATAATTTTATTATGAAAGAAACAATGACTGTTTATTGCAGCGAATAAGAAAGTTTAGGTTTAGGGACCAATGATATAGTGTAATTAAACATATATTTAATCAATCTAGTTGCATTTGTAACAATACATTCTGTTACTTTGAAGGATGATTGTGATACTTTTATTTAAATACCACAGAAAAACTGTATATTTGTTGAGATACGTAACCTGTTTAAGATAATATTACAAAACAAAACCCTCAAAAGGTTTTAAAATCCTATTTAAAAGATTGTTTTGGTACATTTATTGCTATAAAGTATTTTTAAATTTTAGACAAAAGCACAAAAAGTAGTTTCTTAAGTGCAATATTTTGCAGTTGATGGTTTGTGTTTGTTATTTTGGACTCGGCGCACGGGCAGATTGATTTTTTTTTTTATGAGCACTTTTTAAATGATTTGAGGCAAATGTTTTGTCATCAAATCCTATTTGAGTGCCTGTTTTAATTGCTGTTCGGATGTAATGCTTGTTTCACTTCACCTTTAAATGAAAGGTGCTTGAGGATATTCTGCAGGTTATAGATTTATTAAACTTAAATCAAGTTTAATCAAATATTATTAGTAGTACAACTCTCCTCAAATCATAGTTAAAGAAATGCAATTATTTCAGCCTTTAAGGAAAGTTGTTTGGATTCACATTAAAAATAATGATTTGATGGATATTTTTGAAGCATGTTTGCAATTCCTGCCAGAATTGATCCCAGGCTGCATTGGAAGTGCTACAGCTAGCTGCTACSGCTGGTGCTTGTGTTAGCWTATAACCATGAAATTCTACATAAYCAGTTAATGTGTAAGTGACAGCAAACTCTTTAAAAAATCTACCACACAGTGTTTCAGTTAAGCAGCTTTGGTCTRGTCTTCACTCAGACTAGCCATTATTATCAGTCCAGTCACAGCTAAATTATAGTTTTAGACTGAGGATAAACAAATTTTAACAGAGGTGTTCAGGCCTAGACCTCGAGGGCGACTAATGTCAGGTGTTTTAGAACAGAGACCTGTAAAACATGTAGGATAGTGACTCTCAAGATTGGACACTCCTAAATTGTATGTATGTTTGGGTAACATTTTATAATACTACACCTTATTTAACCTTAATCGTTAATAAATGGTTTAATCTTTTAAACATCATTGAGAAAATATTGTTATAAATTGACACATTTATTGATACTTTATCCATGAAGTCTAGTTACTCTTAAAATAATAAAAAATACATACTCATTATTTATTTATTCCTAATGACTCATAAACTAGTACGTTCATTTTCACCTGTGGAAATCAGACCAAAATTATAGTCAGTTCAAACATTTTTTAATCATTATTACAGGTCTAACATGGGGGCAGTTCTAGGGGAGGGGCCCACAGAGGCATTGGCCCCATCTGAAATCTGATTGGCCCCTGAAGTGCCCCTGTCCTTTCACTCAGCTCTCCTTGCCCAAGAACAATGATGGTGGCTGCAGTTKCACTTCCAACCACTYGTGGTGCCAGTGAGTCAAATAGGAAAGTCCAGCATGAAGSAAGCTTACAGAAGTCRTTTTCAATTTGAACAYTCCTGCATAAAAAGGTTTTTTACAACYATGGCTAGATTTTCTCACATGTGTGTTTGAGAGTGTTTCATTTATGTATGCTATGTAAAAATCATGTAAAATCGATGAGGATTTAGTGTGCAAGCTCTAGTGTTTGAACACGTGACTGATTAAATGTATAAACTTTACAAAAACTGGGGATTRGTGTYCTAGYATGTTGAATAAATACTTGGCCRTTCTATGAATATTGTGGCCCCTTGATGGCCCCGTACACTGAAAAATCCTAGATCCGCCACTGGTCTAACAGATGGTGTGAAAYMACATTTATATGAGCATATACATACATATACACACAGTATACAGAATAGTTCATTCATGAGTTATTAACCACAAATAAACAGTGAGTATGTTGGTTTTGGATGTAATTAGCCTTTATGGACAAAGCATTACTAAATGTGTTCATCTATAGCTTAAGTATGAATCATTTTTAATTAAATGATCTTTTCAGTTTTAACTGGCCATTTATTCATGAATAATTAAGGCTAAATGAGGCGTAGCTATTATAAAGTGTAATTATTTCACAAAACATAACGTTAAAAGCATGCYAAAAATCCTTAATTAATTCTTCATGGGCCAAATGAAGTGAGCTTGTGGACCAGATTTGGCCCGTGGACTGCCAGTTGACGATCTGAACTTTTCTCACTTACTGCTGGTTTGGTTAGAAAAACCAAAAATAAAAATAAAAATCCCACTGTACTATGAGATGAGATCTTTCCTGAGGTTGACATTTGGACAGGGCATGGAAAAAGAAAGGAGAAGATGAGAAATTAGAAATTAATATTTTGATTAAGTTGTTGAACAGAACCATATTTAAAGCAATGCCACATTTTTTTCACATTCAAAATATGCTTCTTATTCCACAGGTTTGAACAGTTTCAGATTATTTATAACCTTATTCACCCCACTGACACCTGACCAAAAAACAAAAAACACCACTAAGTCTTTGTCAGCAGCGCCCTTTGCGCCATTTCCTGCCAACAGGCCTTGTGGAGACATGTTTTTGTGGAAGTGGGATGTCATCGTGTGCCAAAGGCCCATCAGAGGACACCAGCGATAGCAAGTACGTGTGATAAAGTAAATGCCTCAAGAGAGGAAATCCTGAGGACAGGGTGCTGCAGTCAGATGTTGGAAATGATGAAAAGCTTTGACTTTAGTCACACAAATAAGGTTATAAGTTTCCTAGGTCAGTTTCTCTGCTCCGAGTCGTACTCTCTGCTAATTCATTTATAAATCATTCTTTCATAAGGTCCCAGTCTTTGATTGTTTTTGTGTCCACGTCACCTTGCCTTCCTCCGAATGTCTTCAAAGCTTTGCGTTTGACGTTTTAGCTAAATCGCTTTCTCTTCTGGCCCATTCTCCTCGAACATAAGATGGCTCTGGAGCTGACCTGTGCACGGTATTTCCTTCCTTCTTTTCCTTTACTCTCCGGCAGTGACAGAGCGCATGCACCCCAGAGAGCGGGCTCACCTCTATTTAACCGAGTCATTTGGTTCACATGCTCATAAATCCTGCAGCGCTCTCACCGGTCATCATGACCATGATCTGGCTGAGTGTCACATCGCTGCTGTCTATTGCTCCGGTCTTCTCGGATCGGAACGTGAGCCAGATCAGAGGTAAAGCACGAGCTTAAAGCATGAGCTAAAAGTTAATTTTGTTTAATGTTTTTTTTAATCTGCTTATGCTGTGCCCAGTTTTCCCAGCAGGGAACCAGAGTGTCGCTGGAGTGATCCAGGTGAGCTATTTGAACGACTGGAACCAGGTCAAGTACGCCTACGATGCCGTAGACGCCCGGAGCCTCTGCAGCTCCCTCGGGCTGCAGATCGCCTCAAAAGCACAAGTAGAGAAGGCTCTGAGCAGAGGTTTGGAAACGTGCAGGTAAGAACCACAGTGATGCTTCACTGTGGAGTTCAGTGAGCGTACAAATCAGAAATATATTGTGTTATCTTTAGGTTTGGATGGATTGATGAACATTTGGCAGTCATTCCTCGCATACATGCGCTCGCTAATTGTGGAAAAAATCAGACTGGGCTGGTGCCGTGGCGAGCCTCTCTAACACAAAAATTTGATGTCTTTTGCTTCAATGAATCAGGTGTGACACCTTTTCATTTGCACAGTAAAAAAAAGGAGGCAAGAATGTCAAAAAATTCTGGATTAAAGAAACAAACATTTCCTTAAAAAATAACTGTGTCTAATCTCTTGCTGTCTTTATGTCCATCAGATGCAGCAACACAATTGAAGGATGCAACAACTGATAGCCCTCTGAGCACCAGTTCTTACTCAAAAACCAGCACGCTTCCTTCTGAGGCGGCTTTTTCTCAGGGGACTCCTTCTGAGGAGGCTTCTTCTGAGGAGATTCCTTTTAAGGAAACTCCTCCCGAGGAGGCTTCTTCTAAAGAAGCGCCGTCTCAGGAGGGTGACTGGTTTTTGACACCTAAAACCACGATTTATGAGGTGGAACCAGCTCGCTTCGTCAGCAGTACACACAGCTCTACAGGAGGTAGGAGGCTCGGCTGTGATTGGACGTTTTTCTTTCATTCAGCACTAAATACCAGTAAAACAAATAAAAGCATGGCTAACTTCGTTGTCCTTGTACACAGCTGTTGTTTTCTACGACTACTGTAAGATAACTTGTTTTTGTTTCAGCAAAAATTGTGCTCATCACCTGCACCTGTGGCCTTCTCTTGGCTTTAGTGGCTGTAATCATGTACATCAAACTGTGAGTGGTCGTCAAAATTAAACCAGACAAAAATAAAATTTTAAATAGTTCAGATTTTTTGGGATATTGGTTTCATGTATAGCTATAGTTAACTTTTTGGCAGCTCTTTGAACATCATCAGTTTAAAGAAATGAGGAAGAAAGGAGCTGATGGGACTGAACATTTTTAATTGATTTATTCATTGCTTCTGGACTTTTTGATTCCATTCTGTGTTTAATAAAAGTATTTATATATTTTAATGTATACATTAATCCATGAAACCTTTAAGAATTGTCAGTTGTCACTTTGATTGTGGCCTCATTCAGACAAGCTGTTAGCTACCGAATCCTACTCCAAAATGTCTGAACTATCCCTTTAAAAATATCTACTGTCAGGTAATTGAAGTGTACTATTTTCTGAGCTAGTCGGGAGCATTATTTGAGTGAATTAAATCCTCTTTTCTGTCTTTCTTTTTTAATGAAAAGAAGAAAAAACTGCTCTTTGGGTTCTGATCAAAAGCAGCAGCAGCCGGAGAACATCCAGACACAAGAGTGGAAATGTGAGAACGACGCAGAAACAAAGATAAATGTCCAGGAAGATCAGAAGATACACGAYGAAGACAGTACACAATAAAAAAAGGTTATTTTCTAAAGACTTGTTCTCTGGGTTTTGTTAATATAATGTATGGAATAACTATGAAGTATTTTTTTTTGTATTTATGTGTATTATTTACTGTCGTGTGGTTTTACCACTAAAGGGAAATGTTCATGTAAATTAAATGTTGAAAATGTTGTGTTTTGATGCATCATTTCACAAAATGAATGTAAAACTTTGTGAAACAAACATTTTTTGTAATTTTATCTGTGTTAAACGTTTTCTAAACTSTACATGTTCTTGTGTCTGTTTACAGTAAATAAGATTTGAACCATGGCAGAATGTCAGAATATMAAGATAAAGGATAAAGTACAATACATGTACAATGTTTATACATTTAGGGTTTATTTAATAACAACGACATAAATTTGCTTCCTAAGATTTAGTCTAAACAGGACTTTGCAACCTAAATAAATWTTATAATTTGTATTTCCTTCTCGTTTTCCCACTAAATAAAACTGTCCAAAACCTTGAAATAAAAACAAAATAACTTGAGTATTACATAAATACTTCAACAAAAATAAATAAAACAGTTTAAAGGAAATTTAAAAAAAACTAAAATGAACTGTTGGTAGTTGCTGACTTTCATTTTAAAAAGAAAACTTTTAATGTTAACCCACTTTGATTAATAAAACATACAATCAGGCCTGTTTGATATTCAACTGATAGATTTCCTCTCAGGACGATAAGATAGTTATCAAGCTGTTGCTTACCGTGACTTACCATAGATATTTTATTGTTTATTCTGTTGTGGTATCAATTAAAATATTCATCTCTTTCTTGTTAGTTTGGGTCAAACAAGCACAGGGACCACAGAACCAAACATGACCCCAGATCTGCAGGCAGCAGACCCCTGCTCTGACGTGTCATCAATCACTGAAGCGTTTCTTTTTTTACAGCTCTCATTTGTTATCCGATTGGTTCAGCGTTGCTTTTTAAATGGAAGTATGTGCTTAGTTAACCATCGTAGCCAGATGGTGGCTTTTTTTTTTACTAAATAATGGTGACTGATGAWTCCTGAGCATGCTTTGATTCTGTCATATACGAGATTCTTTTACCTCCTAATGAGAAGTAATAACCTCAGACTGCACGGCGTCAACGATGAAGCTGAGCTCGTTGCACAGCGTCTCTTGTCTGTAGGCCATGCGAATCTGGGCAACGTTGGTCCGACGGATGTCGTTGCCTTCGTGTCCTTCTTTCAGGTAGTTTGCTCCTAAAAAGCACTTCTTTTCCTTAGAGAAAATACATTTTTTTAAAAAAAGTTGATAAAAAGCAAATTTACTGATATCTGGTTGAAACATTATAAAAGGATGTCAGAGTTACCTGGTGACTCAGTCCACTTTGCAGCACACTGTTCCTGGCTATTTCACACACATCACAGGTGCTGAGCTTCCACAGCTGAGCTGCTATAGCATACTCCTCCATCAGTGGCTCCTAAGATCAGGACCCACCCCCACCCCCACAAAAAAAAACAGTACATTCAACAGAACCATCCTCACAGCAGCAAAACCAGGTTTCTGTCAGACTTACCTTGGTGTAGTGGAACTGCATGGGATCATCCGTGGCCAGGGACACACACAGACCTTTGTGGAGGAACTCTTTAAGGGGATTTTTAGAGTATTCCAGAAAAAGGCTGTTGTTGCTCAGAGGAGACATTGCAATCGGCACCTGGGCCAGGTAGTACATGTACTGCAGCACAGGACTCTGAGTGGAAGAACAAACATTKAGTTAAGAAAGAGTAAATATAATTCGGAYCATGCTAAAGAGAAAAGTTAAGTGAAATCTAGATGTGTTCCAGTGATTGGTGTGAAACAGAACGAACTGATTTCTCAATTTTTTTTGATGAGCTTTAAAACACCCTTAAAATGTCGAATGATAAAAGCTTGTACTGTTATGTAGATGTATATATGCGTTGTGTAACCAAATGTGTGCATGTGTATTTTTTTAACAAAACAATCTATCTATAAAACAAATTCATACAAAAGTCAAAAATCAAAGAAAAAACAGAGAAAAAAGTCACGAAAAGGAGCATAAAGAAGTATAAACTTATATCTGTCCCTATTCACTAAATTATAAAAAATAAAATCAATGTGTGTATGTATATACATACGTATTTACTGTAAATGTATGTATTTATACAGACAGTAAACATTTCTTTTTTGTAGACTGCATTATCTCCAAATAGAGTAGGCAAATATAAGCCTATTCTCTTTGGGTAAATTATTGGTTTGTAAAATAGTGTTTTATTTTGTTTTCTTATTTTTTTGCAATACAAATCCACCAAAATAAATCTAATCTGAATCTAAACAGGTCATTTACACTGGGTCTACAAAAAGCACAAACTTATTTGTGGTCAAGTCTTAGTCCTGACAGTAGTATAAGTCTATATTTTTCTAGCTGTCGTTTCCGCAACTCCTAAATAATTTAAATCTGAAACAGTTTATTATATTCCTCGGGTGGATTTTAAAATCAAACATCCGCTACTGGAAAAGTCATTTGAGTCAACAGAGTTTTGCCACCTCGTGTAAATATCAGGAAACTCTGGTCTTTTTTTTTTTTCTGGCATTGCTTTTGGAACAAATGTTCACTCACAAGGAAATCCAAACTTCCATTTTCCTTCCTAACACTTGCAATTTGTTTTGCCTTTTTCATTTATCCTGTGAAGAAAGAGCACTGTGCGATTGGAAACAGACATCCAGAGGGGCATTCTTACAAAAATAAGGCAAATAAATGCAAAAAAAAAAGTGTTCTCAAACCAACAAACACTGCTGATGAGGTTTGCTTTTTGTTTGAACCTTGAGCTTCACATCTGAAGGAATTGAGCCGTTAGAAAAGACCCCGTGAGCACGTTCTAAAGACCTTCTTTAGGTTGAGGCCGTGTGAGATGTTGTCGGCAGTGAGGAAGGCGGAGACCAGGTGAGTTATTGATCCGGCTTCTCCGCAGTGAGGACGAAACTGGAAGGTGTTCAGTCCAAGTTCTCTGTGGATRGAAGATATGCAGGATTAAACCTCGTTTTCTCAAACTGCAGATTATTCTCCATCAGCTCTCTTTCTTTGACGAATAACTGAGTGGAAGGCGGCGTCAGCTCTCACTTTCTGAGGTTGTTGAGCACCATGATGTTTGCGTACATATAGAAGAGGTAGTAGCTGTAGGGGGGGTTGTCATCGCTCACCCACTGCTCGGGTTTCGGGCTCCTGAAGGAAAACATGTGATTGCTGTGTTTGGACTCATCATCTACGCTGTCGAAGCCGGACACCTGCAAAATACGAAAGCTGCCTTTTTATTTTGAAATTGCATTTTAGAACCTCTAAGACCTAAATTACTGCAAACAATTAGTTTTTTCTGCACAAACAAATCTCACCATTTTGAACTTTTTAAACATATCTTTAATTAACCACTTTGCTCTTATAAACAGTATAAACGTGTCTTTTAAATGGTGGATAACATTTCTTAATGAATACGTTTGTCAATGATTGAGCATTTTAGCTTTTTTTTTTTTACACTGCAGGTGTTTCAGTATATTCATCTTCCTTCACCTGGTGTTAATTTTCTGCCAGCAAGCACTCATATTTCCATAAATTGCATTAAAATGCTTTCAGGAAATGTTTATATGTTTACACTTTTTACAGTGTTGATTTTTGAAAATAAGATTAAGCATCTTACATATTTGAGGAAGATGTGGAGTTCTTTGTGCTTCTGGGGGTTCACGGACGCCTCAAACAGAGGAAGGAACACGTTCTCCAATATTTTGGCAAAATTAGGCACCAGCTTCTTCGACTTAAAGATATCGCTGGAAGAGAAAAGAAAACGGTTTTAATATTTAATTCGGTGTATGGTCATCAGAGACTTGTATCTATTTATAGGAATGTGAGCTCACTATATTCTGGGCACTTGGATCATCCATCTCATGTTTGGCGAGTGCAGTTTGTGCTGAATGAACCACTTGGCGAGACTTTGCCACTCGTCAGCAGAGCGTCCGTAGATCGACAGTCTCGGCTCTGCGTGCTGATACTTACTCTCCTCCAAATCATGAGCCACCTCCTGTGAGATGAGAGGAAGAGTCTGCTGAAGTCAGTTGTTGCATTTTAATTTAAAGGGGGGACATATCACGCAAAATACACTTTTTTAGCTGTTAATACAATAAGGAGTTAAAATAGGAGGAATTCAGACCAAACAATTGCAGTTCCACTTAGACCCCAACTGAATGATTTGAATGTGAAAAAGAAGGATTTTAAAGCAGGGTATGTCTACTTTAAAATGTTCGGCTACAGGACGTGATACCTTTATGATCTGAGCAAAATACTCTCCGTTGATGTCGTTGTCTGTTTTCAGGAAGAGTTCTCGGAGCTCACTGGCACCCACTGGGTTATACTTGGAGTTGAACTTGTCAAAACGATGAAACGTTTGTCTCCCCTGTGAATTCCAGTTGTTAGAAAGTGAAAATCAGATGCCAGAGTGATCGGCGTTTATCATGGTCTTTAAAGAGATCCCAGATTAGTTGTAACATTAGACTTTATTTGATAAACATGTATTTTAACTGTAAAATAAAGACTGTAAAAATACTGTAGGTTGTTTAGTTTTTATAATTTTTTAAAATATATTTTAACACGGAC
>NW_013952407.1:2336910-2339243 GCF_001266775.1 Austrofundulus limnaeus | reverse complement strand
TGTAGACAAAATATTTTACCAAAGGAATATACAGTTACAACCAATCATGGATCCTTTTAGAAACATGACAAGAAATTTCCTATTTATACTTCCTAATACTCAGTAAGTAAATTACTTATTAAAATCATTACTGCTGCCATTTTAATGTAGACAAAATATTTTACCAAAGGAATATACAGTATGTCCTTACAGCATGAACATCCAGTGAGTCCACAGTGAGGTCATATATGTCCATGTTGAGGCTCTGGAAAACCTGCTGGAGGCTCATCTTTTGTCCGTCCTTCTGCAGGACTACCCTGTCTGCATCAGATTTGTATGTTTTCTGAATGAAGGTGAGCAGGTGTTTCTGAGACATGCAAGCAGCTGCGTGGATGTGCGTGTCCACCTGGAAGAACGAGGCCACGTGTTCAGTTTGCTGGTTGAATCGACACGTGAGAATAAAGAAAGTTTTACAAATAAAAGAGACAGGATCTAAAGCCTCGAGTGAACTCATATGGTACTGTAACTTGAAGAAAAGGCTTTCGAGATACAACTAGTACAAGTACAGAATTATCTAGTATCTGATACATTATTGTCACTATAAGTTGTATAGTATATTCAGCATCTTATTCACTATTCCAATAGAGTATAAATTTAATTATTTTTTATATCTGAAGTGATGGTGACACATTTACGACCGACAGGAAACAACCCAGAAATTACTGTGCAGTGAAGCAGTCGCTCTGAATACAATGTTTCAATGGTAAATCCTGGGTCCTGGCCTTTGTGTGGTTGTTACGTTGACATTTCCATCCACACTAAACATTTCTGCAGGCCAAGTACCATAACTCCATCTCAGTGGTAAAGGCACAGCCAAGGACAAGACAATGTGTCTCCACCATGCAAAAGCTCCTCGGTAAATAACACAACAAAGAGATTTGTGTGCTGTTTTCAAACCAAAATAAACTAAACSGGCACACAGAACCCCGCCTCCACCTGAAAAATGACCCGAAGGTTTCTCTGCTAAGTTAAAAGTCACATTTACAGTAAATTTTTGGGAAAAAATGTGCTTTGGAAGTAGGTTTACTATACCATACTTTTTAATTCACTTGAGTAATACTATTATGAAGTATCACTATTCTTACTTCAGTAAAATTTCAGATAACTTTAACCACTCTAAGTAACTTAACTGTATAAACAAACTTGTTTTAACTCAAGGGTGTAACTTTAGGTCTACCATTAGTGGGGGTTGTGCTCTAAAACCCTGCATATCATTTTCAGCTGTTATGCTTAAACGTACATATATGACAGTGTAAATTTTCAAAACAGGTCAAAGTTACCTAAAGACAACAAGAGTTGCATCTGTCTATTTAACCAGTTATTTTTATTGTGTTTGAGCAAATAATGTCTTTTTGACATGATCAAATTATTGTAAGAATAATAACCCCCCCTAACTCCCCCCGCAAACTAACCTGAAAGGCACCAGAGACACAACCTACAGTTTATAAGGACCTCTTGTTACTACATGTATGTTACCTACTTTAAATATTKATAAGTTGAAGTTTAATAAGTTTTGTAAGTTTTGTAATGAAACAAGTTTAACTTAGTGTTTCTTCAGCTGGAAGTTGCTATTTTTTTAATTGTTATTTATTTGTATTAAGTCTCCTCATTTTAGTCGTTAAAAAACACCTGTATTTCCACATAACTTTCCATCGTTTCAGTCTGATGACACCATTTAAAATTATTAAATAAGACGCTATGATCAGTTACTCAGTTCTACTTTTTTACTTTGCTTGAGTAACTTCTTGGACGGCTATATATATATTTTTTTTTTGCTCGAGTAAAAATACGTTGAAGTAGTGCTACTCTTATTTAGTACAATTTCTGTGGTGCTCTACCCACCTCTGCTTTAAAAGGGACAATATTATGTGTTTCTCAGGCATACATTTAAATTCTATACCATAATAAAGTATCTATGTCACCTTTAGTTGTTTTTAAAATGCTGTTTTTATGTTTAAATAGAAAATAAACTTATCTTCTCATCACTTCTTCTAAACGCCTTGAAATTGGCCTCTGTCTCTTTAAGAACCTCCTTCCGCTTCTGCCTCATCAATTTCGGTCGGGGGGGAGGGGGTGTCGCGCGCGCGCTATGATGCAGTTTACTTGGCATCTGAAAATACATTTCCTCAAAGGTATTTTGAATCTGAAAAGAGCTTCACTGAGTGAGAAGTAATGTTAGGAGCTCAGCAGACAGTTTCAGTTTCACTTTCGGTTTGCTCTGTTACTGCTGAGAGCCTGCAGGAGTCATGGGCGGGGTGTGTGGGTGTGTGTGTGTGTGTGTGTGTGTGTGTGTG
>NW_013952407.1:2325251-2334765 GCF_001266775.1 Austrofundulus limnaeus | reverse complement strand
TGGGCATGTTTTTGACGAGGGAATGACATTATAACATGATATAAAACTCAAAAAAGTTGATTTTACATGATATTGCCCCTTTAAAACACTTGCTGTTGAGTTGCGGTGCAAATACCCTGTYCATGAAATACGTACCTTCCTAACATTGTAAAAATCTCTGTGAGCAACACTTTTCAGTTCCTTAAGCTCTGCCATCTCATTTAGCATTTCATGCAGGTTGAACTTGGAGCTCAAGAAGTTTAGTCTTCTGTGGCAGTAGGTTTTTCTATGAAAAAAAGAAGAAAGAAAAAACTCAGTTTTTATGTTGCATACTGTTACTCGGAGATACGTGTGTGCTGAATGAGTGGTACCAACTGGTTTTTCAACCCGCAGGATAGTGAAGTCTGTTTATTTTGACAACTTACGTGGGTCCATCTGCAATCATTGCCAGCACCTGATTTAAATCAATGGCAAACGTCTCCAGGTCCGGGTAGGGAAGGTCGAGGGGRTGATCCTTTCCGAGCGCCTCTGCACCGTCGTACACGTGCACGATCCCATCCTTCATCTTCAGCTCATAGTTGAGCTGCTCAGGGATGTTCTCCTCACTGTAAGGGTCCTCACCTTCCATCGGACACGGGCACATGTCTGGTGGACACAGTACTGCTCTGTTGATGTCAAAGCAGCATGAAACATCTTCTCAAAGGTTAAATTGATATATTTATTCTTTTCATACCAGGTAGAACCTCATCATCTTCATTCCATGTTGTGTTCTCAGCAATGCGCAGAAACTGGCTTGTTGTTCGACAGAATCTGTGATAGGCCAGTTTGGAGTACTTTTCTCGAAGCAGCAGCGCTTTAAACAGACTTTTGGCAGCCTGCTCGTAGTCTTCTACTGGGATCTGAGTGGACATTACTCATAAATTATTATAATTATTTTTTWAATCAGATTGTAGGAACAGGTGGTGAAAATCAATATGAAAACCAGCACCAGGCCCATGACACTCACCCCTGCACAGTAATCACCGCTGATAGTGACTCTCTGGAAATCAGGACAGGTTTCTGGCGCTGATGAGAAAGTGGAGCTGGCGGACATTAATGGTGTAAAGGTCCCCGGACCTGAGCCATCTGTAGTCACTGGGATCTGCAAGGACAGCGACTGGGAGCGAATCAACATGAAACTTTTTCTCCTGAAAAATGAGCAAGATAATTATTGTTAGGTGTATATTTAACCATGAGTGTAACCGCCATAGGTACGGGGTGGGACATGCCCCCCCCCCCCACTTCCAAAATCTGTGCCCTATATACCCCCCACTTTTTTTTAGCCGAAGCAGAAAAAACAGACCTTTAAATAAATGTGCCCCCCCCCCCACACACACACACGCACTTTTTTTAGCAAAGCAGAAAAAGACCTTTAAAAAATGTGTTCCCCCCCCCACTTTTGAGATGATGATTATGCCCTCATTTTTAACAGAAGCTGCTGTAAATTTACTTAAAGTGAAGTTCTTTTTGTGCTTCGACATGCTTTGTCAGACCTGTGGRTGAGTGGCGTGTACCTTTTGGAGCTCTCCTCGGACTGTTGCTCTGCCAGGTCCTTGAGCAGCTCATGGTTTTTGGCTTGCTGCAGCCCGATGGGGCAGTCCTCGGGCACTGTGAACATTGACAACGCATCCTTGTTGTCTTCTTCTTTCAGCGCTGAGGCGTACACTTTCTCTGCTAGTAGCTGCTTCTCCTCCTCCACCTCACTCAGAGTTACCTTGTAAAACTGCCGAGGCATGTCTGCAAGAAGACAGGGGCGTAAGTCAAAAGGCAGGAAACCAAGAACCTGTTCTGTTCGGAGCTTATCTCACTTTGAGCGGTTCATGTCGTGTAAACACAAAGTTACCTGAGTGAGGGTTTAAATGGATGGCAACCAGATATTAACACCTGCAGAGTGGCGCCACCTACAGAGCTCTGCGTGAACTGCTTTTAACAGCTGAATTTACTACTGGTGTCCAGCAGGGACTGCACGAGAGGGGGACACCCTGGATAGGAGACAGGTCCCTCACAGGCCCCCATAGAGACAAACAACCATTGAAGCTCTATGTAAGGACAATTTAGAGTTACCAATCAACCTAACATGCATGTTTATGGTCTTTTTGATAACATGAAAGCTCCACACAGAAAGGCCTGGAAGCTGAGCCTGTGACCTTGTTGCTGTGAAGCGATGGCTCTAACCACTACACCACTGTGCCACCCAAGATGATTTTTTTTAATAACTAAATTTTCAAATAACTGACATTTTCATTGACACGTTTTGCAGTTTTTTGCTGATTAACTACTGGTCATAAGTTTTAGAGCACCTTCATTTTCCAGTTTTTTTTTTTTTTTTTTGATAATCAAGCAGCTCAAGTCCAGTTAACACCTACTTTGAGTGCTTTTTGAATTACAGAGGTTTTACAGCTATGTAGTGAAGAGAAAAATATTTAAAAAACAACCAATTTTCAAAGGAACATGTTGGTGTGAGTGACGCAGCTTTGATACTGCATCGCCCATAGTGCCCCTGCTTCATTAAATGTGTTCACCAGCACATCATGTATGAATAAGCAACTAAAAATCAATGTACACRTACATTAAGACCTGCAAAGTTCTACTAATGAGAGGCTGTTCCTGATGAACCTGCAGAAACAACATGAAAGGGTACAAAGTGCTGAACTTCTAGAGGTTTAAAAAAATTTAAGGTTAACCAAAACTGAAAGTCAAGGTGTCTGTGAGTCCAGTTTCCTTCACCATCACAATGCACTCAGAAAATGGAGGAAACTAATGAGAGGAGGTGTGACAGACTTAACCCTCGATCCAGCAAGACAGCCCCAGATCATCACACTTCTTCCTCCATGTTTAACAGTTGTCACACTGAGAAACCATACAAAAGTCCAGCTGAACTATAGATTTCTAATCCGTACTCATCAGTCAACACCAACTTTTTTCCAATCTTAACTGTCTTGTTTCTTATTCTGAGCTCTTAGAAATGGGTTTCTTGCTGGACTAGACCGGTCAACCTGCAGCTTTAAGTCTTCTCTTCACAGTTAAAACGGCCTTGCCTTCTACGACCACTATTAACGTGAAGTTCAGGGCCTGTGTGCCGCTCAGAAACTTGTCATCTGATGCTGTTGTGGCTCCGAGTCTGCCACACCTCTTCTCYTCAGAGATTCCACCGGTTTCTGAGTGCTTGAAGGAAACTGAACTCACAAACACCTCGACTTTCAGTTTTGGGTAAACTTTCAATTTTTTTTAAACCTTTGGCAGTTCAGCACTTATCTTTTTACCATTTCAAGCTGTTCGTTAGACTTGAGCTGCTTGAARATCAAATTAAAATAACTGGGAAAAACTAGGGTGCTCTGGTAGTGCATGTGAATGAAATCTCTACGACAGAATGGCACTAATAAGACAGCAAAATTAGGCAACCTGCATTTGATAAAAAACATAAAGGTTCCTTTTGTTTTATACATTAAAATGAGTTGTTATCTTTATTTACCTTAAAGTATWTTTTGTGGCTCAGGACAAAATAATTTAAACATAATTTGTTTGTAAAGTTTGCAGACCCCTACTCTGTGTCATCTTTTTGTGTTTTCCTTTATACTCTTTTCTGTTTTGTCCCAACAAGCTTCATCTGTCCAAAGTAATACCTCCTCTTTTGAAATGTGCTCCAACACTAAAGCCATCAGCTGTAACCGATACTTAAGAGGAAACACAAGCCCACCAGGGGGATGGATTGAAAGGATCATCATTACTGTATGCTGAAAGCTTTTTGAATTGAGCACTGGTTTAATGGCTCACCCTGGCACATTTGGATTTGATCCAGTAAATTAAATTGTTCAAATTTAGGAAAGAATGATCCTAAACTGATACAAATCATAATGGCACCTTGTTTTATATTTTTTGTAGTGCTCATTTTCTCATAGATAATAAAGCTTGATAATAACATCTTGTTTACATTCAGACAGTAGCTGCGTTGATGCTTCTTCTGGGAGGTAAACTAGACAGATTTATAATGAAGGTCTTAGAGGTACAAAGTGCAGTTCTGACTCTGGAGTTTTGGAGTGATGAAGCAAAAGAGAAGGACCACATGACATACTGTAACTTAATCCAGGCTCCTTTTAAAGAAACTTATCATTTCAGACACACAACGTTAGTGGCATGCACCACTGCTGCTGTCAAGCGCAATACTTTTTACAACTTGTACAGTAAAAAAATAAAAAGAAAGCTAGCCTAACCATAGAGCTGTAGTGATTGTGAACTGAAAGCTTCTTAAATTAATTTTGTACCAACTTAAAAACTAGTCTGGTACAAACTGAAGCAGCTTTAACTTCAGTAGTCTTTACTAGTTTTTCTCCCTCTCTTACTTTTCTCTACATTTCAGAATTTCATTTGCTCAGATATAAAGAAGTGTTTAAAATAATTCAGTAAAATAAACATCTTTAACTGGATTCTGTGTCTTTTCAGGGCTTGTTGCACTTACCTTGAGTGTTGCTTACAGCTATAACTGAGTCAGACGCTGTGGAGCACATAGATTCACCTCACCAGATTCAGCCTGCAATTTGCTTCATGAGCTTACATCAGTCCACAGCTGGTTTTGGTGGGGGMTTTTTCAATTGCCCATTTCTCTATTTCCATGTCGACAGAGAAGCCAGTCTTTGCCTTGTTTATAAAGTGACACTAAAAATGTGACCTCAGTAGCCCAAAGTGCTATTTAGTTCTAACTTTCAGACACAAACTAACAAAATCTAGAGACGAACCCAYTGTATACACAGAGAGAATGAGGCAGAAGATTCCCACTCCATTTCATTTGCAAAGAAGCATCACAAATATAGCTGACCCCTCCTCACTGCTTATCTGCATGTGATGCTTGAGATGCTCTTTAGCTCGGCAACCAGGCAGTTGCATGTTTAAATTGTTTGATTCTGCTGATGGTGTAAAATACATGAGCATTAGTTTTATGTTGCACCATTTTCCCCAGTTACACATTTTGTTAAATGAATTTAAGTTTCTGTTCAAACATTTAAAAAGGGTCCTACCATTTCAGTGTTATGACTACACAAAGTGCAAAAATATGTTAAAATAGAGTTTATTTATTTCAGACCCTTGCCATTTTTATACGGGGGTGGGGTATTGTGTATTTTCCAAGAACACAATTCAAGTCTACAGACAAGTAACTATTTTATTTTTATTAAAAAAATTGTACTTTGCATCAAAGCCTATCTAAACGCCTTGAAATTGGCCTCTGTCTCTTTATGAACCTCCCACCGTTAGAGATTTCCACTGCAGCATGTTTTCACAACAATGAACTGGGATGCTCTGTGGGGCGGAGCTTGGCTCCAGGGTGGAGCTGTGTGTTAGTAGGCGGAGCTTTGTACAAACAAGGGTTTAGGCAGCTCCACATGGATAACAGGAGATTCGAGGATTTCTCAAACATGCATGAATGAGTCAAAGCAACACTCTGGGCATGTTTTTGACGAGGGAATGACATTATAACARAATATAAATTTCAAAAAAGTATTTTTGCATAATACAGCCACCCCCACCCCTTTAACAAATACATTTTAATATCATATCTGATTGAACTTTATTGTGGAAAAGAGTACAATAAATTTAGATTATTAAGGGTGTTTTTCTCTACACAGTATGAGTAATACAGTACAACATAATGATTTTAGCTTTAGAGAGTATTGTGGCTCAGGCTGTGGATGATAATAACATGGATGTAAGCAACTTTGCATTTTTGAGTCTGCTAAAATGAACTTCAGTGTGGAAATAAGGAGTTGGCCACTCATATCTGCAGTTACTTTAGAGAAAAAGGATCATGATTCATTCATTTGGCCTTTGGAAAGTGGAGAATGCTGTTAATGGACCACTCYGCCATATCTCAGACCTGATTCACTAAATTCTGCTTGCTTTATCTCTCGGAAACCTCCCGGCTCTTACTGGCTGAGCACCAGAGCTCGCACCACGGTACAGTCGCATCACACGGATAAGAAAAGACACGAGAGGTCTATTTAGCACAATGCAGAGATAAAAGTGAGAGGGAAAGAAAGAAGCTTACTTGTACCCAAACAAGCACTTGACTGCTTTGAAACAGGTGCGTCTCCTCTTTTCATCTTTCCCCCAGTGACCAGGCCCTGGAGAGGACGAAAGAAGGAAACCATAGAAAGAGCTCTCACTCATGGCAACACAGCAGCCCTCCTCACAGCTCTGCTCTGAGACACATTTACATGTTCAGGAACATATGAAGCAATCAGAGCTAGCTTTAGATGTTAATGAATATGAAAGAAGTGCAACTTCTAAATGTGCTTCTTATGCAAAGATAAAAAAAAAAACAAGTTCAAGATGTGGCAAAACATTTCTTTGTTTATCATCTTTGCGTTCAGCACTTMTTTTAGACACCGATATGTCAAAGTCATCCACTCACCTCCTCCTCTGTGGTTTCTGAAGTGGGTTAAAAACTGAGCAAAGTCTCTCCCAAAAATCTCCAAGTCATGCTGTGCTCCAGCTGTGGCGAAAGAACAGGATATCTTATCGACTTCCCTGCAGCGTAAACCACTCCATCCTTAACTCTTTCATGGCCACAGCTGAGCAACATAACTTTCTAACCCTTATACCTGCTTGATTATTTCACTGTTTTTATTTTACTTGGACTTAATTTATGATCGATTTAAAGATACAAAATTATCAGTACTTCATCTGACTRTCTTTCATGGAAATTTACAATAATCTGCACATCATTTTGTGGTACTCTAAAACAATGGTTCCCAAACTGTTCAGCTTCTGATCCWCAAAATWACAGTAGCAGCTCCTGTGCCCCCAYTGGTTTTTGGGTGATAAARATWTGAGATCAATTAAACAAGGTTATAACAACATTTAGGCACTTTGACAKATGCATTGTCCMGCCTGGGCATTGCATCACAGTTAYCAYGTGAGTTTCAGTCACTTAATGCCTAGACCCCKAAATCATTTTAAAACCTAAAATGTTTTGTCCAGTCCGTTTTCTGTTTTGGTTTGAAAAATTAAGAAATTTTTGRTTGCTATGTGTCTGAGGGGCTCAGCAATGTTTTAATGAAGAATTTGATGACATGTAAATCCTGAAAGGGTGGTCCGATTTATAAGAACTAAACTGTTTTGGAATCATTGCATAGAGCCTTTTAAGTAGCCTAAAAAGAGAAAAAACAGCTGTAAAAATAACAAAGGGCCTATATATTATTTTTTATGCTAATTTCATTTATTTCTACGTATACTGACCTCACTCTTTTGTAACAACTATGGCAAAAAATGTAATTTTTAAACGTATTAATTATGAAAATGTTTTGAAGACCCCACCTTGACGTTTCAAAACACACAGTGCGGTCCTGAGCCCAATTTTGAGAACCACTGTTTTAAAACTGGACAGAAAACCACACGAAATTAATGTGTTTTGTTGGAAATGTTCCAGAATCACATTTCATTGCTTACATTTTAATTTAAACTTTTTTTTTACATGAACTCTTTAAAGTTTTGGTTTCAAATCCACAGATCTTTTGTAAATTTACTGTTTTTATGTGTAAAAACACGACTGTCACACATGCAGTTGATGAGTGTTTTTTTTTTTTTACAGCAAGAGTAGTTTTCTAAGTTTGCTTAAGTCTGACAATATTTCTCCACCAGCTTGCAGACTGTTACAACGTTATCTCACACATTTCCTCCTGCTCTTGCGTAAAAAGAAATGGGGCACGCTCAAACGTAGACTTGAGGCCCTGGAGGCAGCCAGGTGAAAGTAGATAAATAAGCGTTGCCTGAACAAAAACAAACTTAAGGCGCTGCAAATTTAGAAATCCTGAAGTACACAATGAGCTGTTGTGTAATGCAAAGACTAACCATGACACGAAGAAAGCCAAAGACTGAGCTGACAGAGCTGCTGCTGCTGAAATCCACAGACGTTACATGAACTGAAGGCGGTAATGAGCTGCAGAGGGCAGGTGTGATCGTTAGAAAAGTTGGGCCTGTTGGGAGGAGGGAGCAGAAAGTAAAGATAAACTGAGGCCAAGCAGGCAAACAAACAAAACAAGAACAGAAAATAAAATAAAATCAATTATATGAAAGAAAAGTATTGTAAAGAAGAATAAAGWGTCTTGTTGTGCGGTGATTGTGTTGTACAACTTCTTACATCACTCCAGCAGACCTGGATCTGACGGTGTGGCCTCGAGCAACAGGTGGCCCACAGATTTAACCTCACAGTAGTTGAGATTAGGAGGCTAATCCTCTCAGATGAGCCTTAACAGATGACTTTATGCATCTTACTCAGTCCTGGACCTGTATCATTTTGATTAACAGTTTTGTCACATTTATTTTTATGTCCTCTCCTTCCTTCAGTGGTGGTCTAACCATGTTTGAGTGAGCAGATCAACAGACCATGTGAGTATATGCGTATATTCATGTCCACATCAGATTTAGTTCCTTCTCATTTTTCATTCYGTCAATGAAGGTTTTGTAGTTATTATATCTTTAGGTCATCTTCCAAACAGAATGAGTTTATTCTAAGCCACGTGAGAAGAGAAATGCAAAGAGCAGAGCTGCATCTTACCGAGCACTATACGTCCTGGAATGTGGGTATTATTTTTTTCACGCTGACCCAGACTGAGCGGTTTATTGATGCACATTGGTGGCGTCACCAGCTGATTGGCTTACTGAAGGAGTGACAGCTTCACATAATTAGACTGTTCACTGAGTACATCCATTCATGCTGTTCTTAGAGGGAATTTATTTTGGTGACCACCCCAGTTTGCATCATTTTCAGTTTAGAACTTCTGTCCTGAAAATAAAAATACAAATAGCTTAATCCCTGTGCTGGACTTGCAGCCTGTCGAGGGTGTACCCTGCCCCCTCCCACAGCTACTGCTGAAGGTGGGCGTCAGTGACCCACCATGACCCTGAAAGGAAGAAAGATAATAAATGTAAAAGATAATAAATACATGGAGATAATTCACCACTAGATGGCAGTGTTGCTTTGCTTTGGTTATATTACCATAGTGATGCAGTAAAAGCTAAGGTGATTAAATGTTCTCCTAGTTTATATTTTTATACAAAAAACGATTAAACCCTGAAAGATACACATATTTGCCTAAAATAACACMAAGAGTCGCTATGCAAATACAAAAAATAATAATGCAAAGGACAAAATTTGAAACAAATATAGAAGTGATGCATGCAGTGTTTATTAATGTTTTATATACATTTTTGCTGAATAAAAAATGATTGATTCTGCATTACAATAATAAATCAGCTTAGTTCAAAAATAAACTTTGAGAAACACTGATTCATTTGGACTCTAAAGCCTTGCAGCTTTTGATAATTGTTTCGGGTTGGGCAAAAAAAAAAAAAKAACTACCTGTAAATCTGAAAATTAGACATTTTATTTAACAAATAATTCTCACCTGCAGCAGATTTTTATTTCAAGAACTGAAGTGAATACAGCGGGTAAAATAAGTATTGAACACGTCACCATTTTTCTCAGTAAATATATTACTAGAGG
>NW_013952407.1:2317344-2325165 GCF_001266775.1 Austrofundulus limnaeus | reverse complement strand
CTCTTAAGATGGAGGTTGGGGGTCATAACTGGGGAGGGGTGTCGTTAGGTGGGGCTGTAATGAGAACCTGATCGGGTTCTTAAAGTGTTGCCCAATGATCAGAAAATGTCACCTTTAATATAGAACAAAACAAATCGAAACAAGCTCTGMATCTTTGATGCAAAAAGTTTATTTGACATTATTGCTTTGACACAAATAAAATAACACATTTACAAATATAAAATAACATAATTATATATATAAAAAATAACATTTCCAATGACCACAGATTGTAAAGGAATAATGACAAATAGCTACAATGCCCATATATATATATATATATATAATTCTTCCTGTACAAAAATAGCTTTATCTGCATAAGTACTTTACTGTAACTTCTATATAATATTTAAATAAAATAATTCATATATACACATATCTGTAATACATATACATAAAAATATTAGATTGCACGTGCTTTTTTTTTTTTGTTTGTTTGTTTTTTTGTACAGACATTAACATTTTCAAGTATATTTCAATCCATTATGGACCGGCACAGAAAGCTCACAGAATTGAAGGCATTTTTCCTTATACAGTGTCCAAAACCCGACATCAACTGAGAGTGTCGGAGCTCTGTTGCCCATTTGGCATAGTGATGATGTGTTTTCCTGATGATTCATTGGATTTAAGTCCAAAAAGACAAAAGTGCAGACAGTTTGGTGGAACGTGGTGGTATAATCCTTCGAGGATAGCACTTAGGAGAGTCTTGGCCTTGAGGAATAGGTGTGTAAAGTGTATTAGTAGAAAGTTCCSTCTCAAAGCCAGAGGGTGTGTTCATTTTGACAGGTATTTGCACTCCTCCTTACAGCACCTGTAGTCCACTCCACACTGTGCCATCCAGTGTCTTTAAGCCAGCTGCGGCTCTGCGCAGCCTCTCGGTCGCTGCGCCGCAGGGATCAGCCTGCAGAGAGGCTCCGCTGCAGCCAGTTCAGCTCTGACTCAGCCCTCACGCCTGGAACAAATGTGCTGGAGTATGCTTTGGCAAGAGTCTGAGGTTTGAGGCATTTTAGAATTAAGGAAAAGGAGCACCGAGGACACAAGCTCAGGGAGAGCGCCTCCCTCGCTTTTTTGTTCCAACCCCCAACTCCCACTTTCAGGCTCCTGCTCATGTCCTTCTGAGGAGAGCCTCCAGCTTGTGAACCTGGGAGTTATTTGTGCTCCACGCGGGTCTCAGCCTGCCCTCCTCCAGCCTCAGCGTGATGCGCCGCTCTGGGAGAGAGCGACGCCTCCGGCCGTATCCACTGGGGCTCATCTTGGCAGCGGGGGCGATGCTGGACTTCCCCAAGGTGTTGAGCTCGTGCAAGCGGTGTGCCAGGTCATGATACGCGCAGGTGCCCAGCAAGCAGCCCTGCCTGCTGGACATTTTAGACCTCTTGGTTCGAATGTTGATGCCAGTGCTGGAGGACGAAGGAAAAGGTCATTAATTGATCCGTCCATCCATGAGCTGATTATAATTATGAAATCCTTTATGTTGTAACCATAATACCAGTTGATCGAATTTTGTTTTTTTCTTACCTGGAATGTGGRAGCAGTGCATCCCTGACATCCTCTGGTCTGATGAAGGGCTCAGACTCTGCTCTCTTCTCTACTGCTACACTTTCAAGATCCCGTCTCGTTCTGCTCCCCATCCAAATGCTTAGTCTGCAAGGAGAGAGGTGGGGGGAACTGTTAGTGTTAGATCGATGATTCAACAAGCTTTGTATCCAAATCAAACATTTTCTTTAACAAGTCTTTGCAGTCAGCTCACCTTTTTTTCAACTCAGGATTCCCTTTGAGCTCCACACAGTGTYCTGCTGAAGCCAGCAGGCAGCAGCAGAGAAAGGAGTGGATGATGGTTTTCATCTTGGCTCCTGTAGAGAAAACAGTTCATTGGTTAATTAGTGACCCTACAAATCAATAATTAGCCTCAGAAATTTCCATAGTGCTCCCCGTTGCACGTAAAGCTCCCCTCATACCACAACTGGGTTCTCTTACTCAAGAGTCCAAAAGCCAAATCATTTGCACACATCATTCATTTATTTAAAAAGAAAAGTTAAAAGATAAGGTCAGAGATGTCTCGGTTAAGTAAACCTGCAACCATGCTTTGGGCCCCTAGCCAGTAATGTGAAGGACAGTCTGCCAACCGGAGCTTAAAATAGACTCGGCAGAGTCTAGTAAAACTTGTTATTCAGAACAATTTCCACTGCAGCGAAGAAATAAGAAGTGATGCACTGCTTCTGTTGGATGCCGTAACCTTAAAGTCAGRCAGTTCCCTCGCACACACACACATAATAAGAGCTGAACTACTTATATAACTAGCCAGATAACCTGCGCTTGTCTCTACACTTGTGCCTTGACCTCAAAAGAAGAGAAAAAGAAGAAAAAAAAAGCAAGGATAAAGCCATCAGCTTGGAGCAAAGCCAAACAGTTCTTTAAAAGCAAAGTGCACGTACCTGATTTTCAGCTCTTCTTCCAAAAAAGTCAGCTGTGAAAGACAGAAGGAGTACTCCACAGGTTGCTTGAGTTCACCTCTGGTTCTGCAAGGCAGTTGTGTCACTCTGCTATTAGCTCCTACAGCAGACAGGGAGCCTTTAAATAAAGCACGGAGGTGGGAGGGGCTCATTGAGTGACACACACGGTCTCATCCTTTCCCCCCACCCCTCCCACCCCATTCAACAGCCAGAGCTGCGCTGCTCTTCATGCAACGCAACAACACTCAGAATAACAKAATGACTGAAACAAAAAAACAGTTTATTCTGAATAAACGCCACGTTGTCTGCAGACTACAACCTTTTAACATGAACAGTTTTTATATTTATATAAGGACAAAGAAGAGTGTCAAACACAAAGCGTTTATCTTAGCTCACTGCTTTCTTAGGAACCCAAACAACCACTAAAAATCTATTTAAACATTTCTATTATGATATTTGAATTTGAAGGTCAGGTATAGTTTTTGTTTATGCTCCTCTCAGTCCGTCTGGATAATTGCTTGGAGGAGTATTTGAGGAATGTTCTCTGCTTTTCAGGGCACTCCCTGACACGGTGAAGTTCCTCGTCTGCTCCAAAACACGAGCCACGACGAATCAGAGGCAAGCCTTGACTAACCCATAGTAAATATGCCCAACAAATAAAATACACAGAGTATTTGTTGACACAGGGTCAATATTTGGACTATTTGTGTGATTTATTTTGCTAGTCGGATGGACGTGAAATGGAATTTTACAATTATAAATTTAATGGGAAGATGAACTAGAGTCAGTCTGCGAGGGATGATCAATGTTTTCAGACTTTTTTTTAAACTAGCTGACTAATTAATGACTTAATCATGTGAGTTTCCTTTTTTTTTTGCCTTTGGAATGCATCAAGAATTTACCAGATGTCTGTAGAAGAGTCGTTTCCTGTATGTCTTTAGTCTGCATGAAGCACGTTTTACACAACCGCAGCAGAAGYTGGCACGGAAAGTAAAACATTTCAAATCAGAGCAATTCTGGATATTAAGAACATCAAGTATCTGAAATTTTAAAAAAAAGTGACAGCTTTTAGTCACCAACTTTGTCAATCTGTATAATTACTAAGCCTGAGCTCTGTTAGGAAAGTCTGTACAGTTTGTGGTGGTAAATTAAAATKTTACAACTTACATTTGGATTATGAAATGTTGTTAAAAAGGAAAGAAAGAAAAAGCCACAAGCAGAAAATTCCAGAGAACAAATTTCCACAAAGCGTGGTGCAAGAAGTAAAACTTTCAGTTTTGATTCMCGTTTCACTTTCATTGACTGGAACGAAAAGCTAAATAAAATCTGATTTGCTTAACGACTGACATTCAGCTGTGACATATCACCCCCCCCCCACACACACACACACACTTCCCCATCCACCCCCTTCCCTCATTGTTCATATCTTATTATAAAAAAAAAACCCTTCTGAGTTTATTTATATCCCATGCGACCTCATTCCAAGGGTGGTGTCATATTTTAAGCTCGACTAAATGGCAAACACATGGGATGTAAACTAGAAAATCTTTTGTAAGCACTTTGTAATGATAATTGACTCCAGCAGCTCAACTAATCCCCTTACCAGAGTTTCTAACAAGAGATGGTGCAATTTGTGACAACAAAATTCTTCCTGTTGCTTTTTTGGCTCCTTATATAGCAATATTTTTCCCTTCCAGTGCGAAGCCGCTGTCTGAGGGRGACTGACAGCTTTTGTACCACCTTCCAGCCTGCTTTGTGTCTGAACAAGTTCCCCGGGCAGAAAATGATGTCGAGCTCCACGAAGAGGAGGCTGATTCATGAATATTGTAAATCGTGATGAAGCGAGAAATGTCCTTACACATAATTCCTGAAAATTTTCTTTAAAGARGAACACAATAAACAAGCAGGTTGTCTCGGTTTGTGTCACTTCACCCCTTTCTCCACCTCTTTTTATTTTAGCAAATGAAAGCAATACTGTTTATAAGAAATTAGAAAGACACTGAAGACGCACTTTACAAACAAGGAAATTGCTTGCTGTGTTCCTGTTATTGTTGAGGGCGAAAGAGGCTTGTGTATTTGTCTCTCCCACATTCACCACGTGCTGTACTTTGTGACGGCTTTTCCTGTTTTCAATAATATTCGATATTTTGCTCTAACCAGTTTGTTGTGTCAAACCACAGGCACGCCAAATCACATAAACAAAGTCTGTGTCAATAATAGAATCTAATTGACGTTTGCCCCAAAATCAAAGAATAACAAACACATTTGGTTTAAAAAAAATGCAGTCAAAACTATGTAACTTTGGTTTTAAATGACAAATATTTTTCAAACTCTGACAGACTTCTTTCTGATTTTACTTTTCATGCAGACATATTTCTGATATTTAATTTAATATATAAAATATTTGTTTAATCTGATGCTGTGCTCCAGTTTTACTCTGAGGTTGGAATTACGAATTTCTGAATGAAGATATTAACTGGAAGGCCTCCCTAATGTCGTAATTTTGAATCGGGAAGTCGGTGCAACACGACCAAACACGAATGTTTTAATCAAGTGAGTGAAACTTACTTTTACAGTTTTTAGCAGTTCTGTTTTCTTAGCATGAAGTCAGTCATACTTGTTGTACTTTATAACGATTATTAGACTATATGTTTCAGCGCTGTTTGTACTATGGTGTTGTTCTTACATTACTCTGTCAGAGCAAGAAATAGAAGCATTTTTTTCCCCAACTTTCTGACTGGGACCCTTACGAATCAGAACTGATGTCAGTTCAACTTCACAATTTTAAGTTCCACTGTGACGCAGAACAAGTGTATATTTATGCTCAGATTTGATGAGTAAATGAAAATAAAATATATCTGTTGGGTTGAAATGGTAAACTGAGCTGTCTTGCAGAGGTTTTGATAAAAATGTTTCTGTCTGAATGCTGAGTTCTGTCTTTATGGCGCTCCACCGCCATGCTTGATCCACGATATGTGTTTTTGACAGTTTGCTTATTAATATATATTTTTTAGATTTTCAGACAATTCAATTCAGCAATTAGTTTGTTTACACGTAGTGTGTATCTGCATTCCAATACTGCATTTCAATGAAATACTCATTTAAACTGTTAGATTTGTTTTTAAATGACTGATTTTATAATGTGTCTCTTTAATCTTTGCAGTGACTTAATTAAAACTTGTTTTATGTCTGGATAGGACAGGGCAGAAGGATGATGTCCAGGGGCCACTTCTGGTCCTCGGGCCGTATTTTTCCCACGCATGCCACTGACAGGATCTCCATTCAAATKTCCGCAGCAAATAGAGCTAGACCAGCTAAAAGCAGAAATCACAGCTCTATCCGGTCTCAATAAATACAGAAACACTGCATTACTCTCGCGTGGTGGCTGTACGTTTGTTCGGCTGTTGTGGATTTTATAAAAAATCCTTTTCGGGGGTCTAAAAGGAGGCTGTGTTGTGGAAACAGAGCTGTATTTGTAAACCGAAGGGCCCACGCCCATGGATGTATCCCGCTCCCCGCACGCAAGCGCAGTGACACTCCTTCTGTCAAACATGGCTGTTCTCTGGAAGAAGGAAAAATGCTGAATTGTGTTGGCCTACCTCGGGAAAGGCAGCAGACATGGCGAGATTGGCTGACTATTTTATGGTGGTTGGATACGACCAGGAGAAAGCCGGTAAGTGTTGGTTCGTGGCGGCTGAGCTGCGGTCAGTGTTTGCTGCTGTTGATGCTAGCAGCTTTAGCTTTAGCGTTAGCCACTCGGCTAATATCAGTCGAGACTGGAAACACTTTGTTTTCTCCCACTAAGCGCCCAGATGTTTTACAGCATCCAGAGGAGGGGGGGTGTATTCATACATCGAGCACACGCTTTGTGTTAAAGTCAGCTGTTTGTGTTTACTGAGCGGGTTGTGTGATATTTAACATGAAACAAGTCTTTCTGTGGATTTAAAAAATCTGTCACATCCTGTCCGTGTTGATCCTTTTCCCGTGGTCCCAAACAGCTAACTGGACGCGTTTTTACTCTGCTCGTTTGATCTTACATGTTCAAATTTGACATATTAATACATCGATTAAAGTAGTAAACTTATTCATGTTCTGCTTTGAGGTTTTTGGTTGCGTAATGTGTGTGGCGATGGTCTTGGATTGTGTGGCTGCAGTGCATGCGCCCAGATCCGGGTCTATTTTTACGCGCAGCAGCCTCCACACACTCCTTTGGCAGTCACTTTTTTTTTTTCACTGTGTGTTTATTTTTCTCCCGATGAGTGTCCAACTTCATCTCGATGGGCGTAACAGCTGCGACGAAAAGCAATCCTCGCGCCTCTTCCCCTCCTCTTCCTCCCCACGCTGTTGTTCTGCAGTGGGACAGGAAGCCCCTCAAGCTTCCACTTTACATGTTGCTCCTCAGATTCAGCCTCCCATTCCTTTCATCCAAGACAGGAAACAGCTTTGCACACATGTCCAATCAATCCTAGATGAAAACATGAAAACTGTTTTGGGGATGTTTGATAAATGGCTCTTTGCAATTTAAAGGATGCAGCACCAATCTAGCATGATAAATAGCCTGGTAAAAAGGGTYTAATAAAAATAAATACATAAAWRAAAGGCTTAGTATTCATSGAAACAATGCATATCACCTCRTGCTTCTTATAGCMCRTGTCTCAAGAGGACATACTGTATGCAAAATCCAATTTTTTAGCCATAATATGCATTTTGTTGTGCACTTGTAGTCTCTAAGTGCAGCATAGTTTATTTCTCCAGGTGCTGCAAATATATCTTAATATTCTGTTTGGATCATATTTTTCAACTCATTRAGTTTTCTCTATTGTGACAAAACTTATGAATAAGTTTAAGACTTACCAAKTAACCAATTTGGTCATCTTCATTCTCCTCTGYGTCAGACTCTGGCTCCAACATGTAAGGCTTCCCTTGTTGACATCTTTTAATTCATTTGTAAATTAAAAAATTTATACAGTCGTAAATCTCTCTATCAAACTAGAATGGACCTGTCTGAAAGATGGAGGGGGGCGGGGCGTGAAGTGCAACCTATGGATTGAAAGAGACAGCCTCAAAACGAGTTGATCTGAGACACACCTCAGAAGAGGGGCTTGTGGAGTTACAATAAGGATGAATTCAACTGAATGAAATGTGGAGGGGAAAAAAAGCTTTAAAAACATGATGGCTGTGTCCAAAACGGCAGGCTGGGTCCTCCGAAGGCAGAATTCGTCGTCCGCATACGTCACAGCGACGAAGGACGTCCAAAACCGAAGACTCCTCCGACGCGGCCGACAAATACGTCCTTCCTTTTCCCCGATTTGAAGGACAGGTCCGATGGATC
>NW_013952407.1:2309028-2317121 GCF_001266775.1 Austrofundulus limnaeus | reverse complement strand
TTTCTCATTTTGATCTATTTTTGCTTCTGTTTAGCATCGTCGTGGTTGCTAGGTGGCATGACGTACGCCGGGGTGGAGGGGAGGCTAGACCGTCCAAATACACAGCCTCTTTTTTTCCGGTCTTCCCGGTCTACCAAGGACCCGGCCCACCTCGACTGGGTAGTCTGGGTCCTCCGGAGGACCCGGCCTGTCGTTTTGGACACAGCCGATATGTCTCATTTAAGGGCACTTGGCTGTGGCAGCCATCTTGAATTGGATTGGCTCCAAAAATGAATCAGCAGTAGATGCACATCCAATGATTACGTTCTGCAAATTTGATTAAATTTGTCCAGTGGTTCATGGGGTATCTTGGTAATGAAGAGACACAGACACGGGCAAAAGCTTTACTGCCTTCCTTCACCGTGCAGCATCGGACAATTAAAAACATTCTGCTGCAAGTGACCATATTAAAGATCTTAGTCCCTTTTTGTGGCGTCCATCCAACACCCAAGTGTGTCAAAGAGGAGCCAGAGCAGCTGAATCCTATTATTCACTAAAGCGTGCTACACACAATACGTAAGTGGCGTCGTTCATTAGTGCTGTGGCTCCCAGCACTAACTGGCAAATTTATTTATTTTCTTTTTTTTGCTCGAGGAATGAAATGTTCCTCGCGTCACCAGAGAAGTCTGAATAGATTCTCGTCCAGACTGTCCATGGATTAGACCAGGATGTTGATTATTTTTGRTCTACAGATGATGATGCCTGTAAAAGGAATTTCTAAATTTCTGTCYTCATAGATTGTGATTAATCACGGTGCTCTGACGGGCTTATGTCTCATCTGAAAAGCCTCTCAGCAAGGTCAAAACAACCTGCTTATTGCAACTAACTATTTTGTTGAATCTACGCGTATTAGTGGTTGCTATGAGCTACATGTCTTCAAACATGTTGTCCATGCTGTTGTGCAAGTTATTCACATTTTGGATGTCTAGACCTCTGTCTTGCTCGTTAACTCAAACCAGGAATCCCTACTTGACTCATCACCGAGCCTCCTGCTCTGTTCTGGCTCTTGCTCCAGTGGCCTGACCCACTTCTTATTGTTAGATTACTATGGATGGATCAGTTGGAAATAATACTAAGCATGCAATCTGTTCGGTGTCGCCACAGTCTGAGGAAGCAGTTCGCACTTTKTGTGACGAGGTGGCTTCCCTCCAGGTGACAGAGGATGCCGTGGAGGCAAGAGTAAAAGCAGGAAATTTGATTTGAACTAGTGAGGATAGTCATTAAATAAAAATATGGTTGTAATAATTTATTCTAACGCAGTTCTGTCTGGATTTCCTTGAAATTACTTGACCCATTTTCATTGATTCTTTTTTTTTTTGTCTTAGGAGAATAAATACCTTTTAACCATGAGACATATGCACTTTTTTCTTTATTTCTTTCTTTTTCAAAACACTAACTTTTGTGATATTTGTATTGGGAGACAAAAACATAACCTGGTCAAAAACAAAAAATAGAAAAAAATACATGCAATAAAAGAATAACCTGAACCACTCCTGTAGTTCTTCAGATTAATTAGCTCTGCCAAGTGAGGAGGTAATGTTTTCGGTTGCGTATATCTGTCTGTCTGTGGACAAAATTGCTCAAAAACTTATGGACAGATTTTCATGAAAATTTCACCACAAGTGGGTATTGGCCAAAGGAACACACCATTAAATTTTGGTGATGATCCGGATCATGAGCCGGACCCAGGAACAGCCAAWCAGCTTCAAGGAAGCTGACTGTAGACTTCCAATCACATCGGATCATTCYTAGACGGGTCAACCCCCCGACTGTAGACATCCAGTGGGATTATCTGAAGCGGTGTAGAAGACCAATCACAAAGGCACATGGAAATAAAGCTTTAGACCAAATTGTTTTTAAATCAAAAAACTTATTGTTTGAAGTTACTTTAATGTAACAACAGATCATTTTCACAATACATCGGCCTGCGCATCCTAAAAATTTTGTATTTTGTGTTTACGTTTTTGGAGTTTTTCCCCCCACCTGTATCAGAAAAGTAAGCTAGCTAACTCACCACCCCCTTCAAGTCTATTATCCAGTAGATAATGCTAAGGTTTTCTTAAACAATTATGTTTATTCAGTTTTTTTTTTTTTTTTGCTAAATATTTTCTTTTTTCCTGATGCTGTTCCACTCCTTCTGTTGCATGCAATTTAATACGTGATTAGTCATTGTAAAGCACTTGTACACAAACACACATATGACTAAAAATGTAACAAATCACACACAAACATACGGCCTTGGCGGAGGTTTGCGCTSTTCGAGTGCTTCTAGTTGGAATTATGAAATGCAGGTCCGCTCTCAGTGTAAACAAAGCACTTGGCTGAACTAGCAGAAAACCGTGTCGAAGCTTGAGCCTCATCCAACATTCATGTCTGCTGTTAGGTAAAGAAATACGGAGGAATCGGACAAGCATGGGATCGAGGAGAAGACGTTCATGTGAAAATAAAAACAGTGGATCTTCTAAAAAGTAGAAGATGACAACAAATGTCAATCTGTGTTTGAATAGCTATAGTACGTAGTGCACCTGCACAAACTTGGTTTTGTTTTGTAGAGAAACGGGTCAAACACACCTTGTTTTTAAGCGCTGRTTCYTTTTCGATAGACTTTTAAAACAATCTATGCACTCGACAAACTGAGCGTACCAACACATCGGAGTTGTTTGACTTCTTCATCCCAAACAGTTCTCCCATGGACGTCGCCAGCTTTGTCCTCCTTTCAGTAACTTTGTATGTTTCTGTAGGTAAACAAGCACACCTGGTTGGTTCAAAAACATTGCTTAGAAAATAAAAATGTGCAGATTTTTTTGACTGCCTTTTATGACATCGTTAAGAAGACCAGACTGAAGTGATTTAAAAGAAACACAGACGTAAAAGAGGGGAGGGGATATGTCTCAAATTTACAGTTTATTGTTGAGGCTTAAACATATTGCTTAAACAGTTTGTTATTTAAAGGCTTCAAATATGTGGAAATGAAATGCATGAGGTGAGCATGTTAACAGGCAGCATGACCTATGAGGTAGATTCCTCAGCATGAAATCAGACCAGTCAGCTTCCCAGGGGGCCAATGTCATGATCCACAAACCATAAACTTTGGAATTATGTTCAGGAACAATGTTGGAATGTGAAAACACCAACGCTGACGGATGGATTCTATACTGAACCCACATTCTGCTGTAGGGTGCTGTTTCTCTTTATTGGCACAGCCGTGTTCATCGTCTGGCATGTTGTTCATTATAAATTGCAATTTCACAAGTTTAAAAAAATAATAATATAAAAATTCTGACCAGCTGTTTTTCTTGCACAGTTTATTTAATGGATGTTACCACATTTTGTTGAATCAAACAGCTTTTCGAATGAGTTTTCCAGACACTCTCTGCGCAATTTTTTTGCAATGTGTGACTTTATGGCCCGGATCTTCTGGTGTAGATTTGGGGATTTGCTGTTWTATCACAGCACAGATTTGCAAAAATAGTAATAATAAAAAAACAGGCATTCCAAAAGGCAAAACACTTCCATCTGCAGCTATCTAATYGCCTGATTGTGTCGGATGGTGGGGTTGTTATTAATGAATGCCTTTTAAACATTCTTGTAATAGCTGCACAAAGGATAAGTTCATTCCAAGTTTTGCACGCCATACCTTTTATGAATTGACTTTTTGTTAAAACTTCTCAAAGGGTGTTTGTTTGTTTTGTTTTTTTCTGGCCATCTTGGCACGCCCACAAGGAAAGTTCCTTGACAATAACGCAACCTTTTCTTAAACAGAACGTTCATGGTTTGTGCTTTTGTCTGCCGCTCGCTCGCAGTACTTTAACTTGCTGCAAACCCTACAAAAACATGGTAATTATGTGGGTGCTTCTGTGGTTTTTCCCAGTGTCAGACTCTTTAAACTTGTATGCTTAACTTCATCTTGAGTCTATTTCTTATATTTAATTGTAAGCCATTAAGTGGTTTTCAAGCTCGTGTTGATCTGCATCTGTGGGGGTCCATAGTTTCGTCCACCAGAACTTTTTTATGACTGGAAGTGTTTTGACTTGCAGTTCATTGGCTTCGGCTTGGATTTCGGGACGTGAAAAGAATGGTCTGATGATTTCTGCCCTTTAGTTTATCTGCACTCCACAGTCTGCAATAAAAAAACATACTATTTATTGCAGCATTTTCAGATTGCACCATAAAAAATGATTTTTCATGGATAAGTTAATGCTTTTTTAATTTAAGTTTGGGAATAAAATCACACAGCCCGTAAAGTATTAAACTCTGGTAACTTTTTCAGAATTTTACTTGTTGGTTGTTTTATTAAGCTTAGGTTAAAAACTGTTCTTAGACTTATGAAGTAAACTATTTAAGGGTTCATTTGCTTAAAGGAATGGTCATTTTTTGAAGCAGTGTTGTGTGGAGTGTTTATGAGCAGTCAGTGCTTTAGCTGCAGCAATCAGAGACATTTCAGTTTAAGAATTTGACAAATTTTATGAGATTTGAGCTAATTGCTAATCAGAGGAGCAGCTATTAAACAGTGTATTATTCTTATCTAAAACAACTATAGCTTGGTCAACCGTAGCATGGAAACAGCTGCACCAATCAATATGTTTCTGACCTACTGCGCCAGCCAAAGGTTTTACAATAGACCCAATATTTGAGGAGGGGGCTCCATCTGAAAAGGGGGTGTCTGGACATACAAAAATGCTTATAACTCAAGAACTGTTCAACATAGGAGCTTCAGATTTTTTTTTGTTGTTGTTTAACTCTGATGAGGGACTATCCATTGGGCCCACAAATGAGCACCCCCTACCCCCTCCYGACCCCCGCCAAAAATGATGAATTTGTTCTGGTGACTTCTGAGTTCTGGTGCCTTGCTGCTTTGCATACGTGCGAGTCATGTTTCCGCTTTGCTGTTTCACGTTTTCTCAACCAAAAATCCAGAGAACAACAATTAAAGACCATAGAATTGAATGATAACAAAAGATTTTATGCATTGTAGTATGATGTAGTGGTTAGCACTGTTGCTTCAAAGCAAAATGGTCCAGGGTTCGATCCCAGTTTTTTTTTTTATCTTGAAATGATCATTTTTAATTTCAATATTTTTTAAGCAGTTTAGACACCAGATAATGCCATCCATCTGATGCAGGCTTTTTAAAATGGTTGTCAAGTCAAGCTGTGTATCTTCTTTTCATTACAAACAGTACTWTACACATTTTAAATCGTTGCTGGCCTTCCATTGTCTTAAACTTGTGTCAAAACTTGTTGAAGAATRGTTGCTGTCTTTTTAAGCTAACTGGTAACTTTGACTCATTCTCAGTATTGACTCTGTTTCCAATTAAGAGCCTAGTGATAAATCTGATCTTTTTTTTATGAACCTCAACTATATTTTGTGAATTTTTCCTGCTTTGGAAGCTTGYGATTTTGGTTTTCTACTAAATATTTTAATCAGGGGGTTGTTATTTAGACCATAAAATGTAATGGTGGTGAACTTACTTCACTCCCTTTTGTTCAGCAGCCAAGAAAACAAGAACTGTTTAAATATCTGACAAAGTTGGTTCATTGATTTCAGTGTAGATGAGCTCATTGCTGTACCATCAATTTGGTTTAAGATAAGTGACAGTAATAATAATAATAATCATAATATTCATGTTATTACTTAAAGCTGACAAGAATAAACTTGGAAAGARTTAAGCTTTTTAATTTCTCCATCATTTATTGGAACAATAAATCTTCACCCTGCAGTAATTGTAAAATKATTAACTGTTTATTTTTGTTCTGTTGGTTTCCATTAATTATGCGCTCTAGCATAATTAAAAGTATGCCCTCTGGCATAATTAAAGGACAAAGAAGAATGTAGTTGGAATTTTTAAACCGRCGACACAATATGACAGAACTATATTAGGTCATTTTTTTCTAGTGATGATGTTCAGGTTGTAGCAACCGACAAAAGAAAGTTTGGGCTTTCCATTTTCAACACYGAGTATGCAACATGATTTGAATATAAAGATAGGAAGAGGAAAAGGTTGGAATTTTGCTTCTGTACTCCAGAAGTGACGAACTCTGGTCCCCTTGAGCYTAATGGTGGAGTTCCTTCCACAGTTCATTTAAATGAAAACCTGATATGAAGGGAATTTCCACAGACTTATGATACAGTATTCARCTCTGTCGATAAGGTGTTATACTGTCAGGTCATTGGGACGTTTGTGGTAATGCAAATTATGCTAAAGTTCATGGCAGGAAACGTTGTCATACCAGAATAGGACAATAAGATTCATCCAAATGTGTTTAGAGCTTAGTTTCCTGCTTGAATAAACCTGACTGAAGTCAGGATTCTGCTAAACTCGAAGACATTCCCAGCAGGTAATTTAGATGGGTTGAAGCAGGGACACCTTCAAAACAAGCCATGAATGAGCCACAACCAGGGTTAAGGAACTCTGTGTTAAAGAAAGTATTACATCATTGCTTTCACTCAATCTGACCTTCATTGTCTCAATGGGTTTTAGTGACTGTTTAGCTACAATATCTAGATCTTGATCATTTCACAAAGGAATCTGAATGAGCTCAATTTATATGKATGACGAATAAGATTAAATAAAGGGTATTGTCAAATTGGGCTAGTAACTTCAGTTCAATGCTTGCTAAAAGCTGAGGAAAAGTGATCTTTTGTGAAACATTATTAAAAGTTTTACTTGCCTGGGGCTGCCACTCTTTGACTGACTGAATAATAGCTGTGATGTTGTTTATTTGTGATCTCCACAGACTATATTAATCATTTTTAGGGGATGAAAGTGGTTAAAAGATTACTTTTTGACCTGATATGCTAAATCTGTGGTTGGTTGCATTTAATATTGAAAACGGAGCATGGTTGTGTTTATTATGTAAGCTGTAAAAACTTCATCTCATCTGAGTGGAAGATAAATTTCCTTAAGCCTCTCTCCAATCTGATGTTATTTTTTCTTTATTCCTATGTTTTGACTTGAAGGAAAATTTCTCTCATTTTACATAATTATCCTTCAGTTATCTTCTGAGCTGAAGCTTCCTGAATTAGATCTCGGTGCTCTCTCATCTGCCATCAATCATCAGTTTGTTAATCTTTGGTACCCTTTTGGCATGCAAAGTAAAAACRGTCATCCTTTGCATATCACCGCAAGAGAACATTCAGAACATTTAAGTTTCCTTATGAGCTTACTCTTAAGGTCAAACGGGGGGTTCCTATGCTTATCTTAAGTAGTAATTTTTGACAGATTGAGTTGTTCAACTGCTCCGTCCACAGAGYACGTTTGAATAATGTAGTTTCTTTTCCCTGTGTTGCATATTTGATCCACATCTGGAGCTTCTATATTCAACCCAAACCCTTTCAGAATAAGCAAAGGCAACAAATCTTTTAGTCAGATTATTTCTGTTCCAGTAGTTAGTTAAATCAAATGTGACRTTTTTCTTTCTGCCCACATCTTGATATTGTGAAGAATAAAAGCGAGAATACAGTCCACCTGAGTGCAAAATTGGGCCAAAAGTAGGCTAGTTGGTGACGTCTGTATTATGTAAACTGGCAGGGCCCACTGGTGGCCTCTCCATATTTGGAGAAGAAAAAGCATAGCTGATTTAATCAACAGTAACAGCAGCGAGATAAATCAGGAAGACGAATGAAACTTTTGTTTTTCCAGAAGGAGAAACATCTGCCCTAATCAAAAAAAAGTCAAATAAATTTTCCTCTGTTGGTTTTCACTCGTTATTGAGAATATGCTAGGATCACACAATTTAGAAATAAATAATTTGGTTCATTCAGTCAAAGTCAGATATGTGTATGAGTGCATGAGTTTGGCAAAGTGTACTGACTTTCAGTAATACATCTGGTCCCACTACTGAGAGAGAAATCTAACCTACGATGCTTTTGTGTATATTTTGAAAACTTACATTTTAATTAACATCCGTGATATTTAGTTTTATATACATGTAAGTCATCAGCCCGACAATAATAATAATTTTTAAAAAATTAGAGATCGACCGATACAGGTTTTTGAAGGCCAATACGATACCGATTTTTTTGACATCAGTCTAACCGATACGCCGATACATGC
>NW_013952407.1:2293539-2307852 GCF_001266775.1 Austrofundulus limnaeus | reverse complement strand
AATCAGATTAATATATTTTTTACATAAAATAAAATGACTATGTTTGAATATCCCAGCATTTTTGATGCAAAAATAGCAACATGCCTAAAGAAAACTGTGAGAGGAACAGAGAAAAAGGAGACACACACACATACATCTTGCTATCTTTGTGAGGACTTCACACACACACACAGCGCTCACTGCATCTCTGCCTCCGTCTGCACTCGTTTTTTACACCGGGCGAAAAAATACATTTAAACCAGCTGACGCTAACTTTAGATCACAGTTTGAAATGTACACRGAAGAAAACCTGCATCACGACTTTTATACTGCGGTCAGAACAAACGTGATCCGTGAGCGGAGTCTGCCTGGTTCACACATGATGGTGGACGGCTGCGCTCGCTCTTATGAACGTAACAGCGAGAAAAGACCGAAAGCATTTTTTTAATTGTAATCCAGCAGGGAGAACAATAGAGGTGTTCTTCTGTGCCTCCTGTGAGCAGCTCCAGCATTTTTTAAAAGAAAAACAACGCGGACACACTAATTACATTGTGGCTTCAAAGTGAAACTATTAAAAASATGGCGCTCCCGTCCGGAAGTGAAACTTAAAAACAGCTGTTCTCTCTCCCCTCATATTCTGACACAGAGGGTAGAAATAGCTAAATTAGACAGTTAAAACACATTTACAGTTCATAACTCACCCTAATTGTWGTTAGCACTCTGTCTCACAACATTAGCAGCCGCTCTCTGCCCGAGGGAGGGGGCGGCAACGTGCGCTCGCGTGACCCAAAGAATGGATCGGCCGAACGGACGGACATATCGGCCGATGCCGATACAAGGGAAAAACGCAAATATCGGCAAAAATGTCGGCCGGCCGATGTTTCGTTCGACCCCTAAAAAAACACTTTTGTTACCAAAAACATATTTTGTTGTACCCAAAAGCAGATGTGCCTTTTTAAACAGAGACCTCATCTAAAAGCTCGTGTCCAGTATGCAACTATCTAGACTTCAATGTAAAATAGGATGGCACAATATTAGAAAAAATTGTTATTATATATTTTTTGTTGGGTTAAACTCATATTTTCCTCACTTTCTTTCCTGTCATCACTTTTGTGTAAACCAGTGAGCATCAGAACTGGATTGARTAAATATATTAGCAGAAGTGGATAATACTTGAAATGTAATAATCTATGGTTTATTGCAGTCCATTTAGTCTTTTGTGGATTGATATATATTTCTGTTTGAAAGGCCATATAGTCGTACACCTTCACCTCCCTCCAACAAAATAAAAAACAATCGGGACACCCCTACGAGTCAGCGTGAATAAGCAAAACGTAGGGATAAGGAGTCCCAAGGGATTCAGACRAATTTTCCTCCTTTCTTTTCTTTTCCATGAAGCTAATCCTTTACTACACCACAATGTATCCTTTGGGAACTCTAAAATAAATGTTAAAAACCACAAAATTGCAATTAAAATGTCTTTAAGTTTCTGCTTTCAGATCTGCAGTTTTTGTGAGCATATTGTCAGTTTATGAGCTCTCATGAGCAGTTGTAAATTCCTTCTCCCTGTTTTTGTAACTTAAAAAAAGAAAAACAAATAAAMCGTACAACATTTCGTCCTAATGCAGTTACTTCTCCATTCGAACTTTTTAGAATTTAGGCACAGTGTTTAAAGTGAAATGTGTAACATTACTGATGCTTGTTGTTTCTAATGGGTTTTTAAGAAATGTTTAAAAAAATACGCTGATGTTATCAGAACAACAAACATTTTAATGTTTTTTTTTTGTTGTTGTTGTGTTTCAACTTTTTCACACACAGATTAATTATAAATAAGCTCTGTTTTTTAGCATTTCATTGTCATGCTGTGGCCTTGAGCGAGATTGGATCTTAATGTTTAATGTCTTCAGCCAAAAAAAAAGAGTAATAAACAAACTTAATTTTGGACTTTACCTTGTGTCATGCAGGCGGATGTGCAAATTAGCATGCTCCTTTTCAGGCCTGGGTTCTATTATCCACCCTTATGGGGTCTTTTATAGTTAGCAGGGGGGTCGTGTTTGAAAGCGSGTCTTGTTTTAATACAAGAGAGCAGCTTTGTGGAATGTGAGGAATGCTGTCATTTATCTTCAGCTGTGGTTGAAAATTAGAACTTGGAAACCCTCATGTGCTTGTGATTTCAATTAGAAAAGCTGTAAAGACCCCGAAAACATGTAATGGTCAGACAGATTGGTGTCARGTTAGCAGGCTGTGTTTGAACATGCAAGTAAACAAAAACAAAGGTGCAGACATTTTGCATACTTTATGCAAATGTTTTTACGATGTAAGGTTCTTTTCTCTCAGCATTTGTTGTTTGCAGGGCTCTAGACTAACCTTTTGCAGCGGTTGCACCGGTGTACCTCACRTTTTTTTTTAGGTGCACCCACATTTTCAATCGTGTCACTTTTAACATCACAATTTTACAGTCTACAGTCTGTCTATTAAGACTATTATCTCACAAATAGTTAGTTAACAATACAGTATTTAATTTTTTATTTTTACCAGAATTGTACAAGACTTACAGAACTTACTTAACTTACTGAAAAAAGTATTTAAAATTATTCCATGACCTGAAATTTTAACCTCCAAGATAAATGGAATGAAAGAAATCCTAAATTATAAGTGCACATGTTTAAGGGCCGGACGTCTTATAAACATTTCAAACTGAAATTTTCATGACTAAATGTCTTTTAGGCTACACATGCCCCTCAAATGGCCAGCTCCTGCAGTTTGGCCTTCTGGATCTTTGGCCTTGGCTAAACCAGCTTTCCACACTCTCCCTAGCATCAAAATCTTCCAGACGTGGGTGCTGTACACTAGGGCTGTACAATATATGGAAAATTTATCGTTATTGCAAAAACAACATATYCAATATGCATATCGCAAAAAAACTGCAGTAAATGGTTGGCTCAAAAGTACAAGTTTTGTCACTCAGACGGATGCTTAATGGATTATACCAATCAAATGGAGCCCTTCACATATTTGGCCAATTGGATGTATCTCTTCAAATTCAAATAAAAATCATGCTGGAATAGAAATGATTAGATTTTTAATACAAGAAAGACAACACTACATACTTATGTATTCATTTATCGCAAGTCATTGTCACCGCAATATTAAGCACTGTTATCGCACATCACATGTTTTTCTAGRATCGTATACCCTACTCTACACTGATTCTTATCAGATCTTCCACTGTGTCTGAATGAAGGTATGCTCTATTATAACTGGTCTATTGTTTACAATAAAYTCTTGGGGTTAAAAAAATATTCACAGACACATTTTACAATCCTACCACTGACGCTGTGGTTAAAGATGTTCGTCTTCCTACTCACTTCTGGACTTTAGTAAATGTTTTCACTTTGAGGACATGGTGGAATATCGAGTGTAGTGGACATTTTTTAATGGGAGCAGGTGAACAGTGCAGGTTCTGCGATCAACAGWAGTGTGTGTCTGACTGTGAGCACAGCACACTCAGTCAGCAAAGACACAGAGGAGCGGGGAGGAGAGGAATGGTTTTTTAAGTGTCGGGGTGGGTGAGAGGGACGTGTCTGTTGGACATAATGAAAATGTGAATTTATTATGGGACATTTTGTAGGGGGTTATTAAAAAATCAGGTGCATTGGTAGCGCTGAAGATTGATTTTTAATGTTTCTGGAATTACATTTCTGTTTAAATGTAAACATCTCAACTGCCTCAAACATTTGGACAGCGTGCACTCATTGACCAGGACACAGCTACACTCYGTCCTTGGGGCCTCATCATGATTAATTGCTCGCTCTTCACTATGGAGGTCCAGGTTTCAAGGACTTGTTGACAGCAGGCTTGAGGTGCCGGATGGCTACAGCCAGAGGGCCGTGTGTCAGTCTGAAGAGGTGTAGCTGTTCTTTTTCCTGTTTGTTCAAACAACATCGACCCTAACCTCCATTTACATTGTGGTGCTTTGCATGCGGCCTGCTCTGGAATTTGCTGGGTCATGGTTTCTGTTGAGTTAGAAAAAACTTCTAAAGCCACTGAATGAATAACAGATAACATAAAAACAAGTCTTTGTAATTACTAATGCAGGCCAAAGTTGCATTTAAACAATTCTTTCAAGGTTGCCTCCTATGAAATACTACAACACGTGTACTTTTAAGCTATTAGAAATATTTTTTTTGTACACACAAAAATTCACAAACTTTTAGATGGGCTTAAGGAGAGCATCAACACTTTAAGCCAGAACCCCCACCCAATTTACAAAGTTTACGTCACTTAAGAATTTACGTATAGGTAAAATGTCATGAACAGACCAGGAGTGGAGATTGTGACATTAACAAAACAACTACTGAAACTGTAAAATCTTTACTGACTTCCTTTGTCTAAGGTGGCACAATTTATTCTTTATACAGCGGGTAAAATAAGTATTGAACACGTCACCTTTTTTCTCAGTAAATATATTACTAGAAGTGCTAATGACATGACATTTTCACCAGATGTCGGTAACAACCCAAATGATCCAAACATACAATGAAATCAAACATAAATGTCCAGAAATGAAGTTATTTGTAATAATGTGGAATGGCACAGGGAAAAAGTATTGAACAAGCTTACTGAAATTTATCTAATACTTTGTACAAAAGCCTTTGTTGTCAATGACAGCTTCAAGACGCCTCCTGTATGGAGAAACTAGTGGCATGCATTGCTCAGGTGTGATTTTGGCCCATTCTTCCACACAAACAGTCTTCAAATCTTGAAGGTTTCGTGGACCTCTTCTATGAACTCTGATCTTTAGTTCTTTCCATAGATTTTCTGTTGGATTCAGGTCAGGTGATTGGCTGGGCCATTCCAGCAGCTTTAGTTTCTTTCTCTGAAACCAACTGAGAGTTTCCTTGGCTTTGTGTTTGGGCTCATTGTCTTGCTGAAATGTCCAGCCACGTTTCATCTTCATCATCCTGGTAGATGGAAGCAGATTTTTATCAAGAATGTCTCTGTACATTTTTCCACTCATCCTTCCTTCAATTATTTGAAGTTTGCCAGTACCATATGCTGAAAAACAGCCCCACACCATGATGTTCCCACCTCCAAACTTCACTGTTGGTATGGTGTTTTTGGGCTGATGTGCAGTGCCATTTGACCTCCAAACATGATGTGTATTCTGGCATCCAAACAGTTCAATGTTGGTCTCATCTGACCAGACTATATTCTCCCAGTATTACACAGGCTTGTTTAAATGTTGTGCAGCAAACTTTAAAGGAGCTTCAACATGCTGTTTCTTCAGCAGTGGAGTCTTGCGTGGTGAGCGTGCATACAGGCCATGGTGGTTCAGTGCATCACTTATTGTTTTCTTMGAAACAATCGTAACTGCTAATTCCAGGTCTTTCTGAAGCTCTCCACAAGTGGTCCTTGGCTCTTGGACAACTCTTCTGATAATTCTTTTCCCTCCTCTGTCAGAAATCTTGTGAGGAGCACCTGGTTGTGGTCGGTTTATGGTGAAATGATGTTCTTTCCACTTCTGAATTATGGTCCCAACAGTGCTCACTGGAACCTTCAGAAGTTTAGACATTCTTCTGTAACCGATGCCATCATTATGCTTTGCAACAATAAGGTTGCGAAGGTCTTGAGAGAGCTCTTTACTTTTACCCATCATCAGATGGTTCTTGTGTGATACCTGGCCATCATTTGGGWCTGAACCAGCTGATATCAACTTGCACTGACAAGGGGCAGACTTGCTTTCTAATTACTGAGAGAGTTCCGCTGGTGTCTTGGCTTTCCATGCCTTTTTACACCTCCCTTTCTTCATGTGTTCAATACTTTTTCCCTGTGCCATTCCACATTATTACAAATAACTTDATTTCTGGACATTTATGGTTTGATTTCTTTGTATGTGTGGATCACTTGGGTTGTTACCGACATCTGGTGAAAATTTCATGTCATTAGCACCTCTAGTAATATATTTACTGAGAAAAATGGTGACATGTTCAATACTTATTTTACCCGCTGTATGTCTTCCTCTGGCTTCAGATAATAAGCACACTGCTTTATTAGGTTTATGAAATTTACAATAAGTTATGGACGGACTGGGAGCAGAGATTGTGAAAACAACGCACAACAGCTACTGAAGCTGCAACATCACTCCCACCTCCTCAGTTTATTCTTTATGTGTCGTTCATGGRTTCATGTAAAATAATTGCGGTTACCTGCTCCACCGCTTAGACTGTGGAAGTTTACGGAATTTACAAAGAGTAAAAAAATAACCTCTCGGTGAACCTGAAGATCGGCACGGTGCCCTAAGGTTGACCTGAATGTGAACAGGGCATCGTAATAACATCCCTAACCTGATTGTAGATATTGCATGTTTTAATTGAAATTTTAATTCGTAACTCTAACTTAGTAGATTTAGTGTTCGAAACCCGACCGCTAAAAGAGTGAAATTTAAGCAGCAAAGAAGAAGCACTGACAGGCAACTTGTTACCACAAGCCAGCTGTGTGGCATTAAAAATAGTAATCATCCTTGTTCTTTATAAATATTTAGTGGGCATACAATTTGTCTTCTTTGGCCATTACATACACACTTTTGTTGATAAATGTAATATATCATCACTATGTTGCAGTAGCATGGCTGCCTCTGGTGTAGCAGAACTCCCAAAAACCAAAAGTCTCTTAAAGAGCCATAATTATGTTAAATAAAAGCTTACCTTCCTGTCCTTAAGTGCACACATAAGTCTCTTTTGCATGTGCTTTGTAAGCTCAGGTTTTTAGTAATCTATTCCTTTTTCAGACATTGCCTTTTGACCTTAAATTCCTATTTGTGCATTATTGTTTCAAATCCAGTACAGTTACCTTTTCAAAAACAAATTACATGTCTGTGCAAAGTTTTTTGGATATAAAAGCTTAAAAGTCCCAGGTTGCATCGTAGTAAAATAAAAGTTCACATAATGGTTTTTAATAAGTAACTTTTGTGTTATGCAGCTGTTTGTTACCAGTAACTTTGTTGTAAATCTAAGAAAATTCGGATCATTTTAACTTGGTTGTTTAAAAAATAAGAGAATTTAAATTATGACCTCAATGGGGACGTTTTTGCTGAAATACTGGGAGTTTTGGTTACGTTGTCTTTTTGTAAACAAAATTTATACACAAGTAGTAAATTGTTTCTGAGACAAAACCACACTTGTGCAACCTCTTTTAATGTCATTTGTTAAACAGTTTTGCTCTGCCTGATAAGAAGAAAGCGTGTCCTGGCTGTCAACAAGAGAGTAAGAGTTTGAAATAACATTCAGATGAAGTCATTACTTCTGATAATATACTGCGACCAAGTACATATTGCGAAACAGACCCAAGCTGTTTTTGGATGGTAAATGAAGGGAAATTTTTCCCTAATTAGATAACATTTCTTTTTTATTAGATGTGGAGATTGCTAAATAAGGATGTTGCGGTTATAATATATCAAGTCATAAATACATATGTTGACATGAACTGTTACTTTTAATTTTAGTCAAAGGTTTTGCGAGCCCCAGCCATATGGTGCCCTTTGGGAACCTATTAGGAGTTGACTCAGTGGTAAAACAGTCAAGGTTCAGCCCTCTAAATCTGTGTAGTTATATAAAATAAATTTCACCTGCTGAAGATCAGGATCCATCTGTTCTTCTCAGAATTGTATGTTTATATAGTTTTGTGTGTTGCACTACTAACYTTGGTAAGATTTTGCAGCGAGACAAATAAAGTTGATTATTTCTGTTTTGGTTTGGCATTTTAGTTCAAGTTTTTAAAGAGTGTTTTCCTCTCTGTAATCACATTTTATTTTGAAATTGAAACGAGTGGGACACAATAAATTGATTTTGGCAACTGATTTTAACCATTATTTGATTGTATGGCTGTAGATAATGTATAACAATATTTTGCATTTATTAGTCACTTAGTTATTTCTGATATTTGATGATATTTCTTGTGGATTTTTATGTAATGCTCAGAATCGAACATTTTGCAGACATCATTATTAATTATCAATGTCATTACTAATGCTTTTTTCAAAATCCTTGGCCCACATTCTCCATATTGTTCCTCCACTCTCAGGGATCTTGAAGCTTGTTTTTAGAGAGTTCTTTTGTGTTTGAAAAGAAGGTGTCCATAGTTGTCAAGACCATTTTTTTATCAGTTTTGTCAAATTGCCAAAGCAAAATCTTACATTCTTTAAAAACAAACTCAAAACGTTTGTCCATGCCTTTATCATATCTAGATTGAGTGACTGCTGGGTTTTGTATCAACCTCACAATTCAATTTCAATTCAGTTTTGCTTTAATAGCAATTTCATAAGAAGATGATGTACACAAATATTTAATTAGTAGGGGTGCAACAATACCATGTTGAACCGTTCAATACAATGCTTTAGGTTCAATACACACTTGTATCGAACAGGATTTTTAAAATTTATTTTCTCAYCTTGTCTTCTGAAGATGCTCTGTGTTGAAGGATCAGTGGATCTGTGTTCAACTACTCCACCTAGGCTGCATTGTCGAGCACAGATCCACCGAGAAACTTGCTGTTTCAACAACATTTAATTAAAAAAAACTGTACTTTTGAGGTTAAACAAATGGTCATAATTAATTTGAATAAATTACAAGTTAAAAAGAGCATGGAAATTTCTCTTTTTTTTTTGTATCAAAAAGAATATCGAACCATGACACTAAAGAATTGAACTGAACCAAATCGTTAATTTTCTGTATAGTTGCACCTCTATTAATTAGAATCCCTGTGGATAATTTTTTGTGGAGATTTTTTTTCTTGCCCATAAAAACAGAAATGGTAAACATGAACATTTTTGAGAAATGAAATATCTAAAAATAAAACTGTTGCCCAAAAATGCTTGTTGTAATTTGGAGTGCAAACATAGAGACATAGCAAACTGACCAGGGGATTTAAATGAATCAAGAGGATTTTCTGGATTGAGACTGAATTTGAAAAAAATGTAATGAAATCCAGTGATGAATGATATTTGTACACACAAGTTTTAAAGAGTTTGGGTCCCAATTATTTTACTGAACTTCTTTAGGACTCCAGAACATCCCTGAAATCTTCCAACCAGTTGCTCCATTGAGGCCTAATTAAAGTGCCATCAGATATTCAACGTTGTGGTATTTTCTTGTTTTAGTTTGTTTTATAGCCTATTTTTTTGTACTTGTTGGTTTTTATGTATGATGTGTTTTCTTTATTTTATTGATTATTGTTCCAGTTTATTTTTAACCAGCTTGTAAAGCATTTTGGTCAATCTTATTATTTTTAAACATGCTATAAAAATAAAACTGACACTTGAAATTTTACTTTGGGCTAAAAAGCCTTAAAGCCTGCAATTTTAGTAACTATTAAAGCTGCTTAAGCAAACCTATTGAGATGTGGAGACAAAAAAATTGTGTGAAAATGTATATATTTGACTTGAGAAATTAACTACGTGGGAAACAATTATTTAATGCAAGGTGGTTTTGAAACTTTGACAGATAAAGTAAAAATAAACACAATTTGCCTGGCCTTTATAATTTGTCATTTATTAGCTGAATGTTTCCAGATGTCAGTATTATTAATCTGGTTGGTCATTTACCCCACCACTGACTTACTGGTGTTTGTTTTTATTTCAGGTTCAGGAGAGGGATGTGGAAAGATCATTCAGCGGTTCCCCAAGAAAGACTGGGAGGGGACAGCCTTTCCACAGGGGGTGGAAATGGTGAGTAAATTGCATTTTTTGTTACTACACACACAAAAAATTGTTGCCTCTCCTCCTCTGCTTGGCGACTACAAGGGGTCTTTGACAGGAGGTCTGTTATCCTTACATGGACAATCCAATAGATAAAGAAATATTTTCTTATCTGGGTGGGAAAAACTGTCAGTCCCAAGGGCAACATTAGCAGCTAACAGGATCGTACTGCCCAGGACATTAGTGCCTGGGTTATATCTGGTTTTGTTCATTTATACTAACAGATAAACTTTTAGTCACTAAGCAGGCTGGTTTAGCATTTGATAAGGAAGAAATTAACAAACTGACTTTGTTACAACACAGCGTTGGGCATTTTTTAAAAAATGCTTTCAGTATCACCCAGATATTGCTTAAATTATGTATTATTTTTTAATCTTGTGTAGATTTGATCAATACGGCAGTAACTGGAATCAGAGGTTTTTATTGAGGCAATTGATTCAGGAACTTTTACAGTGAATATTTGTGATAAAACTTCTGTTTGCTCCTTTAATTCAAATTATACTTGGACATTTCTTATTTCTTCATACCCTTATCTTCTGATTAAACTCTGATAAATAACTCTCCAGAATTGCTTGTCATGTTGTTTTAACAAGTGAAGGAAGTTAAACTGCTGGGAGTTATTATTGATCAGACACTATCATGGTGCGCACATGTACAGTACATAGCATAGCTATTAGCATAGCTAAAATGAGTTGAAATATTTCAGTTTTTCATTGTAATGCTCATTTTATGTCTCCTGGAATAAGAAAACTTGTGTTACAGTCTATAGTTTGGTGTGACCTTGACTACAAAAATAAAAATTCAAAATAAAGCTGCAAGATTAGCACTTTGTTGTAATTGTAGAACTAATGTTAATTTTATTAATCAAGGCCCGTCATGGATTAACGTCAACGACAGACTTGCATATAGTCTTCTTCTTTTTATTTTACATAAAATTTGGATTTTGCATAAACCTTTTGGCCCCTTTTTTCACAATTATTTTCCACCTTCTAACAGACAAGCTACCTCTACCCAGAACTAATGCATGAAAAATACAGTTCTGTATATAGCCATTTCTTACTGAAATATTTTGCATAAATAAATAACATTTATTGATAATCATGTACAATAATGAAATAATATTCACTTCATTTATTTATGTCATTTAATTGAGCGTTTCTCTCGTGTGCGTATTGTGTTATTTTTAAGTGTTTGCACTGGTTGTTTTGCTTTATGGTTATGTTGATTGATTTGTTTTAATGTGTTTTTTTAATGTTTTGTTCGACCTCAAAAAGAATTGTCTCCACTGAGGCAGAGAATAATTGGGATCCTATAAATAAACAAATTATTAGGGATGCACCAATATAAAACTTTCAGCCGATATTGATATCCAATAATATTTGTGTTAAGGCCGATAACRGATATTTACCAATATTACACAAACACAAATTATTTATATACATGATATGCACAAATAAACTTGTCTTTTTCCAGTAATGTAAAAAAAATGACCAGACTGCTGACATGGCTGCACAGCATCACCAACACTATTATGATCAAACAGATACCATTTTCCCTCCCAAAACAGAAACGCAAAGCTTAAAAGTGGGAAATCAATAATAGATGTTAGGATCGGCCCAGTTTTACTTATTGGACTGATAATTTAAAATATGACCAATAACGGGCGATACTGGTGTTAATGCCAATATATCGTATATCTCTACAAATTATTATTGCATGTAAGTTTAGGGTGTATCTTTAGCAGTGGGATGCAGCAGACTTGCAAACTTTTTAATGTTGATTTAATGTATGTTTGTTGGTATTTTTTATAATTGAAAAAACAGTAAAATGACTTTATGGGCTTTTAATGACCTTGTGGCATTCTAGACTTGCATACTGTATGTGTTGTGGGAATTCAGCATGTGTAGTTTATTTACTTTTTTGTTATTTAATAGGAAATCACCGTCATGCAGTTGCTGTTCAAAATGACATTTAAGCTGCGGCTGAAGATTTTACCCTTGTGTGGTCAAAACATTGTTATTTGTTGCCTAAGCAGGGGTATTTATAAGTCATTTTAGAACAAATAAGGCAGTTATTTTGGCTTAAATGAAAATTTTGTGAATTAGTGGTTTGAATGGTATGCAGGCATCTTCCTCTGTAACCCACTTGAGTCTGGCGGTGGTCATAAAAATGTCTTGTTGTGTGTGTGAGGGCTTGGAGACAACAGTGGTGTGTCATACAACAGACGGCTCWTCTTAAAGTTGACGAACAGTAATTGTGACAAGTAAAGCGATAAAAATGTGATAATTAAGGAGTGATCTGTGCGGGATATTTTTAAAATGAGGTCGAAACTATTTAATTGACAGAGGAATGAATCAGCGTGGCGCCATTCACTCAGCATCATCTCTTAAATATCTTGTGTTTTGTTTTTTTCTCTAAATATAGAACAAGTGCAACAAGTTTAGCCAAATCAGTTAGCTTAGTGTTTCCAGATGTAATTGTGAAGGATTGCACACAATATTAAACATCTCTTTTGTCCCCTTCTTGTTAAAGTTGTCCCATTTGTGCCTCTTCTTAGACATTGTGCAAAGACAATCAGAGAGGTGGTTTTTGAGAATTACTTGTCGAAATTGATTTGCTTTTGATATATTTATTTGTGCAATAATATTKTAACCTATTGAACATGCATTTCATATGACAAAACTTTAATTGTCTTTATGAACCCAGAGGAATAAGCAAAATCAYGAAAGATGACCTTGCTCTTGACATTTGCTTTGCTCCTTTACTGGTTTGTGACAAAATTTGGTCTAACGCCAAATGACTGAAATTCCAACTTTGAAGCTTTAATGATGATACACCATAGTGTTTAACAGACCCTCTTAGCAATTTGCATTTTGGCTCTGTTTGAGGCTGGTATGTAAGCCATTATTATTTGCAGATTTTCTCCTCTCCATGAAAAAGAAAATGACTCTTTTTTTATTTTTTACAAACACATCTGTAGAAAACAGTTGATGAAGCTGAGCACGAAAAGCATTTTGCGGTCACAACAGGCCCCCAGCAAACTAAATAACCACAGATGAGGAATGCACCAAGAAAAAGCGTTTACAACATGAGCTCGGAAAAATGTGGTTCTAATCTTTTCGGGCAAGTGATGATAGGATCCAGCTCAAATCCTCATCTGTTCTTGATGAGCCAGGTCTGTAGATGGAGGTCAGTACTTTGTACACCTAGTAAATTTCCGTCGGGCTGCCTGCTCGCATCAAGGCAGGCGCTTGTCGTGTACAGTAAATGGTTCTGAAAGCGGTACCATGATGTTGTCACGTAGGATGTTGGTAATGTGCAAAATCCATCAAATTAAAATGATGCTGCTAAATGAGATGTAGATTTTTATAATGATGGGTATAGTTGGAAAAAGGTATTGAGCCCACAATCACACTCTCCTCTCATCTTTATTCTTAGAATCCCTTCTGTGTGTTTAATTCACATAATGTGGCAAATTGTGGTTTATCAACAGAATCAGACTGAATATTACTAAAACAGTTAAATATAATAGCTACGCAAAAATACAAATGATCATGTTTGATCTTTATTTAACCCTTTATGATGCTTAGAAATTAATACATACAATGACTAATGGTCACATTTTGAGTTGTTGCTTATTCTGGCTTCCCGGTATGACAAAAAACATGAGCTGAATTTTATAAGAGCAAAATCATTTGCAACAAACCCACATTGTCCTCACTTCTCTCGTTTGTGTGTTGGTGTCATGCACCTCTCTGTGTGCCTTTTTTATTTAACTGTGCTCTTCTAAAATGTGTGTGGACATTAAGACCAGCAGGACATCACCCAGATGGAAAATTTCTGTATTGTTTGCAGGCCTAGTACTGTTTCTGAATTTGTTTGCCATTTGCTGATTTTATTATTTTATTAAATTATTTTAAATCTAACAAGAATTGTCACTTTCTGATCCTCGGTTGCAGCTGCTTTTTTATTTTTTTATTTTTTTGCCACATGTCGTGAACTCAGCAGAATTCCTGGAAATACTTTAGTTTCATGCTATTTATTTACTCTGTTTACTTGTTTAATTAGAAGCAGGTTTTATTTAATATGTGACATATGTGACTGTTCATAACATCCTCTGCTTGCAGACAACTTTTTTTGTCTTTCTGCTGTTTTCATGTTTTATTTCAGACTGTTAGGGCTGTATTCATTTTAGGTTTCATCTACTGTAAGGCAGTCATTAGTTTGTTACAGTTATTGGAGAAAGGTCAGCTAACATCTATTCGAAGTATGTCTGAGTCCTAGAACATTCAAAGAACATCTAGTCTTAAGTTTATATTTTAAATAATAAATTAACCAACCCAAATCACTTCTCACAAAAACAAACTGAAAGAATTTCTGCTTGCATTTAAACTAATAAGTTGGTAAATTCATTTTTAAAAATTTTCCCACCATAATATGAACACATAATTCTTTATTTTTTGCAAAAAACAAAATACAAACAACTATTTCTTTTTATTTAAGTGTTTTTAATTGTATCACAAAAACAAAAAGCAGTCCTGTCTTGTTGATACAACAATAAAACCAGACAAAAATCATTG